>NW_027417568.1:0-134562 GCF_009905375.1 Apium graveolens | reverse complement strand
TGTGGTTGAATGAGAACACACAAATTCAAGGGCAAGAAGGTAATTGACTAAAGCAAGCACAAAAACCAATCAACCAAGCCAAGTAAAATCATTTTCATCAAAAATAAAAAGCAACCAAGGCCTTGTTCTTGAAGCTCTCGGCTTTTTACTATTCATTAGGCAAGAATTTTCAAAAATTCAAGATCCAAGCTTCCTAAATTGGTGAGTAAATTCCCTAATCATCTTCATGCATAGTTAGGGCTATACCATGAGTTTAAGCCATCAATTCCTTCTCAATCTTCTTCATTTAATCAAAGAAGAAGACAATGAATAGTGTTTTCAAGTTTTTAACTTGAACTTTTTCTTGTTTTTCTTGGAAGATCCAAGCATTCTTAAGACTTCTCAAAGCTTCTTAAGGCTTCCTAGCTCCACCCACCACTTCAAGGAAGGTATACCATCTCCAAACCCTAGATTCCTATATATTATAAGATGATTTGATTAGTGGGTTGATATTGTAGTTTGTTGTTATGATTTAGAGTTTGGGATTTGGAATGGTAGTGAAATGGAATGGTAATTGTTGTGGTTTTGATTTAAAGGAACTTAAGTATGATTAAAGTTAAGTTTAAGCATAAGTATGAATGATTAAATTGAATTGGTTGGGGTTGTTATGATGTGATAAGGATGGATGTTTGTTGTGTTTGGATTTGAGGTTGGTTTGTGGTTGGTTTTGTATGGTTTAAAATTGGGAAATCGCATAAACATAGCCGTCGTAACGTCCGATTTTCTTTGGACTGTTTTTGTGCATAGCATTAGGACCCGAGAACCCCCTGCTAGAATATGACCACTGCCATGTTTAGATAGCTCATGTTACGAGCTTCGTTTTGATATGTAGTTCGTTCGATTCCGATGCACGGTTTAGGAGAAACGACCGTTTCAAGTAACGGCGTTTCGCGAACGAAACTTTTTCCCTCGCCTTACTTTGAAATGTAGGCTAAAGACCAAAAAGGGTTAATTAATGTATGAAACATTTATGGTAAGTGTGTTAGGCAGTTGGTAAGACATTCACGAAGGAATCGCTTTAAAACTCGTAAAGGTTAAATTATTAAAAATGGTGGAGCCGAGGGTACCCGAGTGACTTAAGCAAATCAGTGAGCGCAAAACAAGCGTTAGAGTCTAAGTTAGTTAAAGTATAGATTTACAAGTGATTTTGGTTTAATTCCAACTTACTTGTTGTTTATAGGTTATCAGACTCGTCCCGAGCCTTTCTCACCCCCAAGTCGCTCAGGCAAGTATTCTATCCGTTATACTGTTGTTGTGATGAATATATGTATTTGCATTATCTTGCGATAGATGCATGTTGGATAATTAGCAAATGATGCGATATATTGTAGCATGTGATATGGTATATATGCATGCCTGTTTCATATTCTTGGAATATATATCTGTTGGTTCAGTTGATAATACCTATGCTAGAGGATAGCGGTAACTTGCATATACCCTTAGTATAGGGACCTAAAGGTGAAAATATTTTCTAAAACCGGGAGTCGAGGATCCCGAGTAATTTTGTATATATGGATATGGATATATATATATATGGTTATAGTTTCCAAACTATTAATCGAATAAGGTTTATTCGATAACTTTATTTTATTAATGAATATTATCTTGAATATTCATTCGAGGACTTATGACTCCTTTATATTATTTATTGAATATTACTTGGATATTCATTTGAGGATGTATGACTCCTTTATTTATTTAATGAATATTATTTATAATATTCATTCGAGGTATTATGACTCGGCTTATTATTTAATGAATATTATTTCGAATATTCATTTGAGGGCTTATTACTCAGCTTATTTTATTTATTGAATATTATTTGAATATTCATTTGAGGATCTATGACTCCGAGTATTTGCTGAGGTATATTCTTTATTTTATTAAAGAATAAGGTGTCAATAATCAAACTTATTTTCGATTATTCAACTAAAGATAATACTTTCATATAAGTATATCTTTGATTATTTAGTACTCGTTTCAAGTATAAGTTTTAATACTTCTACTTCAATTATTTTATAAAGATAATTCTTTATGGGAATATTATTTAAATAATAATATTCAGACATTTTCTAAATATACTGGGGACTGATTTACTTCATCAAATCAGTTTTACTCCAAACACTCTTTAAAGTGTTTTCGAGTCTTTAAAATGATTTTCAAAAGTTAGAGCGGATCCCAAAACTATTTTTATATTTAAGATCTTCCTTTTAAAAGGGGATTTAAATACTCGCTCAAAACCTGGGGGATCCGGCTCGGTGGTGTGTTTTATATTCGCAACAAGGTTGCTGTCTTGGTAAAAGAGTTTTTGATTACTTACCCAATATTCGGGAAGTAAAATTCTTGGAACAAGTTAATCCATTAACAGGCATCGCCTGGGAAATATCGGTGAGTTTTCCTTTCCAACTAGATACGACTTCTTGGTGGAGCCGTATCAACAAGTTTCTACTTGGGGAAAGGGGGAACGAGCTTTACGTTTCAGAGTCATGGATTTTATCTGAACTAGGAGTGGCGTAAGTGGTCGAGTAGCGCCGGCCCAGCCTTATTATATTGGCCCAAATGGCCTGGAAGTTCCGCTAAGGCGGTCCATTCCCTAGGAGTTCAGTGTTCGGTTGACAAGTAAATCCGACAGGTTCTCCTCTACATGTAGAAAATGGTGGGGTTGTACTACTACGACTGATCATCGTAAGTGGTCTTCCTGGCGCGGTAAACTCCCGTAATGAGTTCATCATCCAATTGGATAATTTTTGCAACACTACCCGAGCACTTCGATGGAAAGGCTACGATTGGGCGATTGTTGAGTGTTGGCAGGGTCAAGTTTTCAAAATGATGTTTACATCAAATGAAGTATCTCGTAACTTCATTTTATTTTGATAATATTTTAAAGATTTAATCTATTCAAATCTTGTCTTATAGTCTCATCTATGTGATGAACTTTTGAAGCTAATTTATAACTTGAACGGTGGTAGTTCAAGTAGTATTTGGGAAATATATAAGTATATTGGGGTATCTTGTAACTTCATCTTTTAAACTTATATCTAATTAATAATTGTCTTATGAATGACAAAGATTTTCAGAAAAACGTTGAGACAAGGTTAGATATATGAGATCACCTTGCAACGATATTTTTTTTTATACAGTTATACACTGGGACTTTGTGTATATTATGCATGGAAGAGGACTTCCAATATTTTGAAAAGTATATAGTATATACTGAATATTTTGCGACTTCATCGCATTAAGATATCAAACTTGGTTCATTTCTTTTGACCAAGACTTTCATGAGTATTATGAGTAGGCTCATATATTGTAAATCATTATACATATTATTTTGGTGGGCTTGCTGCTCACCCTTGCTTTATTTCTTCATCACACAACAACAGTTAGGAAAGATGGCCAGACTCCAGCAGACCCAGCGCAAGCGCGTGGGAAGCGTCCTGTGTTTTCCCCGTTGATGTTGTAGATGCTATAGCTGCAGAGGTAGATCTATTGTAGATCAGACCATCTACTTTTGAGAATCAATTATGTATAATTATAACTTGTGGCAGATAATGGCAATTAACTGTAAATTTATCAAGTAATCATTTTGGGTTGTAATAACTTTTAAATTATGGATTCAAAGACTTGTACTTATTTAAATTTCATCTCTGAGACTATAACGGGTTGTGGTGTGTGTTAGTGTGGGGTCACAGCATAAGGTTATTTATTAATTAAGTGAAGTGATATTGTGGAAAGAAAGACCGTGACGACCCGGATCCCCGACCCCGGATCTGGGGGTGTTACAGTAACACACCCTCCAGACCCGGGTATAAGTCTGGGGGTTACTAGCTAATCACCAAACCTGTATAATCTGATTAACAAATAATAAAGAATGACACTAAACCCCTTTAACACTAACCAGATCTTTTTAGGTTGAAGTATGAAAACAAGAACTGCTAACTACTTTTATTACAAACCAACATTCAAAATCTCACAAACTCTTTTTTTACAAACCATTGTCTAATTCATTTTTAAACTAAGTTCATCTTTTATTCAAACACACACTATTTATCAACACTCCACCTGCTCGGGCAACTCAAAGCTTTCTTCCTGAATTGGGATCAACACCTTGGGTATGAGAGGATCCCGAGGCTTGACCCGCTTCTTTACCACTCGAGTCCTGATGGGTTTCATATTCCTTCTTAACTGAAAACAATAAGGTGAATAACAACAAAAGGGTGAGCCAAAAATTGCTCAACAAGTCCACAAAATATAAATAGTGTTAAAGCAATGTAATTGAATCCGTAACCCGGGTATATCTGCAAAGATATAACCCCACGAGAATAGAAAGAAGGCCATTACTGGAAAATACAAACGAACTAAACTGGACTCAAGTTCGCAGCTATACCCTGCTGATCAAGGATACAGTGCAGATCTATATCTCACTATATAGATCCTGTCGGGCACCCAGGCACTACGGCCCATCTCAAGGATCCGGTTATGTCCCGGTCCTTAGGATTAAGTAGACTTAATCCCAAAAGTAGTATTATCCTCCCTGGAATAGCAAGGAACAATCGGTATGCTTTGATATATTCTAATCACCAGAATATATCAATAATTGTGAGTAACAATTGGAATATGAATAATGAATTCAAATGAAGAGAATAATTCAAGAATCGAACTGAAATATGAACAAAAGAATTAAAGGAGTACAAGCGTAATAAGAATTTGAAATGAATATTACTATTCTGAAAGTAGAATAGGGGAGAAACTTGCCTTCTGCGACTCACTGCAATTAAATCACTTTCGTCTATCACCTACTCGACCTGCCTTGCTGGCTTAGCTTCTGTTAGCAAAATAGACTGGTTAAGTCATTTTGTACTTTAATTGCATCTTGAATCGACTTCATTTCGTTCCTATTATCTACCCATACGCTTATGACTGACTCTTATATTACATATAAGCAAGTAAGACTCGATTAACCACATAATACACATAAGCACATAAGCACATAATCATTTTTATAGTTAAAATAATTTTTAGAATCAAAATCGACTCGCTGATTGCTTCGCTGATCACCTTCTGCCTCATTTCCCATTTTCCCAGAATTTTTCGGACTCGTCTCGGCACGCATTTCGACTGATAATCAAGCAATTAATAAGGTCAACTAATTTCTAGAAGAAATTAGGTCTTCTTATTATTTTTAATGAAAAGAATTCATTTTTCTGAGTAAAATGGCTTTCGTTTCACTCGAATCGGACTAACGGTTGAATTATTATCAATTAAACACTGTTAATTCAATTTATTATTCAATATAAATAATTATTACAAATTTTTAAATCCTAAAATAATTATTTAAGAAAAATCAAAGTCAAAAAATTTTTCTATAATTTTTGGAGTTAAAATGAATAAGTTATGATTTATTGAAAGTTATTTGATTAATTATCGGAATAATTAATCACTTTTAATGATTTAATAAAAATAACTAATAAATAATTAATAAGTAATTATTTATAATTTAAAATAATTAATCCCTAATTATTAGGATTAATCACAATTTATTGCAAAATTTATAATTTATTATAATTTATTTGATTAGATCGATTATTTACAAATAAATAATCGATACAATCAACTGATACGATAACTATCGAATAAATAAATATTATCAGCATCAGAATTCAACTCAACGATCCACTACTCGTATTTCTACGAGTTATCCCATTTCTCGCATAATCATCGAAACATTACAGTTATTATTACAATTTATGCGACTTAAATTAACTATCTGTATTTAATTACCCGCTACGAGTAATTATTACGATATTTTACGAATAATTAACTATCGTCTGAATAATAATAATAATAATAATATAATAATAATATATAATAATAATAATAATAATAATCGAACTTATCGTTCAATCATCCGTATAATTACGAGTTATTCGTTTTATTCCCCTAATTATCGAATCTTTAATCATAATATTCGATTAATTTCTTTAATCCTTATTTATTAAGTAATTACTTAATTACTAAATAATAAATAGATAAATGATTAAATAAATAATTAAATACTTAATTAAATCACTAAATTCGAATTTATAAATTAAGAAAATAATTTAGGAATATTAATAATATTTTACAGAATTTAAAACTAATTTTTAATTGATTTTCAGAATTAATAAAACTAATTTTAATATAATTAAATAATTAAAAATCCAGAAACATTTGTCAGAAACCAACCATCTGACAAAACAGATCAAAACCGGGTTAACCAAACGGGTCAACCGGGTTGGAATCCGGGTCAGTGAAGAACACCACCGGAATCTGGGTTTAAACCCAGAATCCGGCGACTTCACCGGACTCCGGCGAGTCTGATTCGGGGTCAAAACACATCGTCTGAAATCGTTTTTAATCCCAAATCACTGCAAATCACTTCCCCAACCTAATTCAGGCCAAAGTCAATCAGAAACATCCCTGGATATCATTCTCCGATCAAAACCGACTTCAACTCCGGCCAAAAACCTATCTTTTGATTCTGTAAACCAAACTCAACGTTCTATAGTGCAAATCAAAGCTAAGAACATATACAATCAAAGCCCTAACCTTTCAAGAACCAAAGATTCACAGAAAATATCGAGTTGTGATTTGAAAATTCAGTATAAACCCTAGAAATCGTGAATCACTATACAGACATCGTTTAATCAATTAAACACCATGAATCGACTGTAAATCATCTAACAAAGCTATATCAATCATCAAAATCAAAATAACCCTGAAATCAAAAAGGCCTAATTCGAACATAAACCCTAGAAATCGAAAATCAAAAATACGAATTAAAACGTGAAATTGATGCTAGAAATGGAAAGAACAGATCAAAACCTTTGATTTGGTTACTGGAATCACACGATTTGATGAAGAAATCAGCTGGAAATCACGGTTTGATTCTCGACCCGATTCAAGTTCTTCCCGACCCGAATTTCAGAGAAAATTTAATGATTTATTAATTATAATTAATTAATAATTAGGCTATTTATAGTAGTAAAATTAATACTCCTAAATAAAATTAAGGGGCTAATTATACATCTAATAAAAATATTTGGCCCTAATTTTTATAATTTTTGAGTATTAAAATTTAATTTATAAATATTTTATATGCATATATATGCCAAAATTTCCCAAAAATTGTGAATAATGCAAAAATACAAAGAAATGGTATAAATAAAAGTCCTATAATTTTATAAAAATAAAAATGTGATTTTTGTGGGGTTTTTAACACCCAATGGGGCCCGGAAAAGTCATTTTTCGCAAAACGAGAAAATTTATAAAATATCTAGATGTTCAGAATAAGGCGATGGTAAAAGCCGTTTGATGAAAAATAAGGCCCATTATTTTATTTGAAATACTGGCTTTAAAATCGTGGTTTGGGTCATAAAACGTTTGAAATGAAACCTATGAATGCGAAATAAAACATCTGAAAAATACCTTAAAAATACAGAAATGACACGGAATGCACGTAACACGTAACAGTTAGGGTTTAACAGATAATCACACATAATTGACATATTAATACACATAATTTATTATAAATATATAATACAAGTAAATTTCCCAGTCGTTACATCCTTCCCCCCTTAATAGGATTCTGTCCCAGAATCTTCTACGAAAACAAATGAGGGTATTTCTCTAACATTTCACTTTCAAGTTCCCAGGTTGATTCTTCAACCATAGGATTTCTCCACAACACTCGCACTAAATATACAGACTTATTTCTCAATACTTTCTCTCGCCGATCTAAAATCCTTACCGGCTGTTCTACAAAAGATAAATCAGGTTGGATATCTATCGGTTCATACTCTATTACATGCCTAGAATCAGGATTATATCGCTTAAGCATCGACACGTGAAACACATTGTGAATATGTTGCATATGAGGCGGTAAAGCTAATTCATACGCAACTTTTCCCACTTTCTTCAAAATTTCAAACGGTCCGACGTATCGTGGTTTCAATTTACCCTTATTGCCAAATCTGGTCAATCCTTTCCATGGCGATATTTTAAGTACGTTTTCTCCTTCCTGATAGTCCATATTCTTCCTTGCTTGGTCTGCATATTTGCGTTGCCTGTTTTGTGCTGCATCGAGTCGTTTCCGAATAAGTTCAATCTTTTCTTTAGTCTGTTGGATTAATTCTGGACCCAAAATCTTCCGTTCTCCAACTTCATCCCAATGTACTGGTGATCTGCACTTTCTTCCGTATAATGCTTTGTACGGTGGCATTCCAATGCTTGCGTGATAGCTGTTATTATAAGAAAATTCCACCAAAGGTAAATGCTCATCCCAACTGCCTTCGAAATCGATCGCACAAACTCGTAGCATGTCTTCAATCGTTTGTATAGTTCTTTCACTTTGCCTGTCGGTTTGCGGATGATAAGCGGTACTCATGTTTAATTTTGTTCCAAGGCATTCTTGAAATTGTCTCCAAAATCTTGAGTTGAAACGAGGATCTCGATCAGACACGATAGATATTGGAACTCCATGTCGCATCACAATTTCCTTGAGATACAAATGCACTAGCTTGTCAAGCGAAAATCTTTCGTTAATTGGTAGAAAATGTGCCGACTTCGTGAGTCTGTCAATGATTACCCATATCGCATCATGATTTGCCCTAGTCCTCGGTAGTCCTACTACAAAATCCATCGCTAGATGTTCCCATTTCCATTCTGGAATGTCTAACGGTTGTAATAATCCGCTCGGACGTTGATGTTCCGCTTTAACTCGCTGGCATGTGTAGCATTTACTTACCCATTCTGCTATTTCCTTTTTCATATTTGGCCACCAAAAGTTTTCCTTCAGATCGCGATACATCTTTGTGCTTCCTGGATGAATGGAATACTTCGAACTGTGCGCATCTCGCAATATTTCTTCTTTTAATTCTGCCATGTTAGGAATCCAGATTCTCGATGCAAAGCGTAAAATTCCTTCATTATCCTTCTGAGTTGTGATCTCTTCTCCCGTTAGGTCGTCATCTTGACTCATCACTTCTTCTTGACAACGACGAATCTTCTCTAGCAACTCTGGTTGGAAAGTCATAGCGTAGATAGCTTCTACAGATTCATTGGGAATACGAATCTCGATTTCCAATTTGTCGAATTCCCTAGCTAATTCTTCGCATGAAGTTAACCGATTCAATCTTTCTTTCCTGCTCAGCGCATCTGCTACAACATTTGCTTTCCCTGGATGATAACTGATTGTGACATCATAATCCTTTATCAATTCCAGCCATCGACGTTGACGCATGTTCAATTCTTTTTGCGTAAAGATATACTTCAGACTTTTATGATCCGTGTAAATTTGCATTTTTCACCGTAGAGATAATGTCTCCAAAGTTTCAATGCAAATACGATCGCTGCCAATTCCAGGTCATGAGTGGGATATTTCTGTTCATGAGGTTTAAGTTGTCTCGAAGCATATGCGATGACGTTACCGTGCTGCATCAATACACATCCTAGTCCGCGATACGAAGCGTCGCTGTAAATGACGAAATTCCCTTGCTCGTCTGGCAATACTAGTACCGGTGCGGTTACTAACCGATTCTTCAGTTCTTGGAAACTTTCTTCGCATTTATCATTCCATATGAACTTTTCACTTTTTCGAGTTAACTTGGTCAACGGCGTTGCTATTTTCGCAAAATCTTTAACAAATCTTCGATAATATCCTGCCAATCCCAAGAAACTTCGAACCTCTGTCGGTGTCTTTGGTCTTTCCCAATTTAACACAGCTTCAATCTTTGCTGGATCGACTTGGATGCCTTCTCTACTGATGATATGCCCTAGAAATTGTACTTCCTTTAACCAGAATTCACATTTTGAGATTTTCGCGTACAGTTGCTCTTTCCTCAGAATTTCCAAAGCTATCGTCAAGTGCTCTGCATGCTCTTCTTCCGTCTTGGAATAAATCAAGATGTCATCAATGAATACAATCACGAATTTGTCCAAGTATTTCTTGAATACCCTGTTCATCAAATCCATGAATGCAGCTGGCGCGTTTGTCAAACTGAATGCCATTACCAAAAACTCGTAATGCCCATATCTCGTACGAAATGCAGTCTTTGGAATATCTTCGGCTTTAATCTTCAATTGATGATAGCCTGATCGCAAATCTATCTTCGAAAACCATGCAGCTCCTTTTAGCTGATCGAACAAATCATCGATTCTCGGTAGCGGATACTTGTTCTTGATGGTGAGCTTATTCAACTCCCGATAGTCAATGCATAATCGCATGCTGCCGTCCTTCTTCTTCACGAATAACACCGGTGCACCCCATGGGGATATACTAGGTCGTATGATGCCTCGGTCTAGCAGATCTTGCAGTTGCGTTGATAATTCTTTCATCTCGACTGGAGCCATGATATGGAGCTTTCGACACTGGTTCTGTGCTTGGTGTTAGATCAATCGTGAACTCGATTTCTCGATTTGGCGGTAATCCTGGAAGCTCGTCTGGAAAGACGTCCGAAAACTCACACACAACTGGAATGTCTTCTATTCTAGGACTTCCCTTTTCAGTATCTAACACGTAAGCTATGTACACCTCACATCCTTGTCGAAGCAATCGTTTGGTATGCATTACTGTTAGAAATTTCTTTCGCTGTTTTTCGCCCTTGAATATCGCCGTTGCATTTTCCGTAGTTCGCAATTTGACTTTCTTATTCGCGCAGTCTATCTGAGCATTATGACATGCTAACCAATCCATTCCCAAAATAATATCGAATTCTCCTAGCTTAAAAGGAATCAAGTCTAAAGAAAAATGATGTCCAGTTTTTTCTATATCACATGCAGGACATATCCGATTCACTGGAACTTGGTCGTCATTCGCTAATTTTATAATTAACGTCTCGCCCAACCATTCGATTTCGCAATGTAATTTATCAAGAAATTCTTCAGAAATAAATGAACGGGTAGCTCCAGAATCAATTAATACTTTTGAACTTACTGAATTCACCAAAAGCGTACCTGCAATAACACTCGGACTCTGCACTGCTTCTTTCATTGTCATGTTAAAAGTCCTTGCTTTGGGTTGATTCGGCGGCGGCGGCGGGGGTAATGCCAATACTTTTGGAATACTGGCTGCCATGGCTGGTCCTTTATAATTTCTAGCGATATGCCCTTTCTTTTCGCATTGATAGCAAGTGATTTCTACTGTTTTTCTTGTTGGACATTCGTTAGAATAGTGCTCTTTCTGCTTGCATTTGAAACATGTCACATCTGCTTTAATGCATACGCCGGTATGCTTGTGTCCACAAATTTTACAATACGGCACTGGAACCTTGACAATTCCCTGCTGTTTGGAGGCTTGGAAACGATTACCTGCTTTTTTGTGTACCTTGTCCTATCCTTTTGAAATTCAAATTTGCCGGGCTTGAAATCCCGGCTTCCTGTTGGAACGATCTTGGAAACTTCCATGTCCTCTATCTTGTTAAGATCTTTCACTTTTTCCTTCGATGATCAAGGCTTTCTGGACTACAGCGGTATATGTTGTTAATTCAAAAACTGCAACCTGTCCACGAATCCATGGTCGTAATCCCTCTTGAAACCTCTGAACTCGTTTATCTTCAGTGTCCACCTATTTCGGAACAAACCTAGCCAATTCATTAAATTTGGCTTCATACTCTGTTACAGACATATTTCCCTGCTTCAGTTCCAAAAAACTTTATCTGCATCTGATTTTTTACGTAGCGAGGAAAATGCTTCTCTAAAAACAACTCTTTAAACCTATCCCAGGCAATAACATCTTCATTCTCTAAAGCCTTTTTAGATTCCCACCAATAATTTGCTTCTCCTTTCAACAAATAACTAGCAAAATCAGTCTCCTGGTCCTCACCTATCTTCACTAGTGTAAACACTTTCTCTATTTCTTTTAACCAGGTGGTGGCTTTAATGGGATCAGTAGACCCATCAAATTATGGAGGTTTAACTTCCTGAAACTGCTTAAAAGTAACAACTGGTAATATTGGTGGTAATTGAGGCTCAGGACGAGGTGGCTGCTGTAACATCTGTTGTTGGATTTGCTGTTGTTGATGCTGCATCTGCTGCTGCATCATTACCATCTGTTATTGCATCAGATGGAACATTTGGTTCATGGTCTCGTTAGTCTGATCTTCGGAATTGTTGTTAGAGGTCTCAGCCCTAGTCTTTCTTTTTGGTGCCATCTTCTTCTGATAATAAAACAGGTGATATTTCTTTAACAGTTTAATAAACAATTGACAGTAGGTAAGAAAACAATTTATTCTCTATTAACAACATGCTTTAAATAAAGAAAACAGTTGTTAAATATAAAAACTGGAAATGTAAGCAGTTAATTAAAATGGTTATTCTTTTCTCTCTCCCTTCTTTTTTTGCAACAGGATTATAATATGGAAAGCTGTAAAATAATAAAGTGAAAGTAAATGTTGTAAAACTGTAAAGACTGAAATTTAAATAAAAGAAATATGAAAAGTTCGGTTTATATATATGTGACACCAGCCTCAGGTGTAAATGCTTGATATAAAAAGTCTCGTGCTACTGGTAATCACTACGGCTACAAGTCATACTACCACTACAGGTCAAAATCCTACTACAGGTTAATCTACTAATACACGCATACACAATACTCACTAGGTTATACTATGCTGCCTCTATATACATCTATACTCTGAAGTCACTGTCTCAACTGTCACTGTCTCAAAACCCAGGCGGAATACGCCTAAGCTCCTCTCTAAGTGCCTGGACCAAAGTCTGTGCCAAGCGGAATATCCGGTAGAACTCTGCGAAAGAAGGTGGTCCCTCATGGGTCAAATCATTAAGCTCCCAAGTGGCGCTCATCAACACCGACTGCAATCTCTGTCTCATATAGTAATCCGGCTGTAGGGCCGCTAACGGTCCTCTGTCCCTTTGATCAAACAGATGCATGATCTCTCGACACTGTGCCCGCCAATACTCCACACCATCCCTCATAACTCTATACTCATGGTATGGTACCATATACGGATGAGCAACCTGACCTACTGACTCCTGTGAAGGAACCCTCAGAATACCTGCACCCTGTTGTGGTAAACCTAACTGTAGATCCACATTATGCTCTCTCATCCACTCGACTGGAATCATTTAAACTATGTTCGGCTCTGGGGCATGCACTGGTATAGGAGGTAACAATGGTGGTGGTGGTAACTCTTGCTCAATACCCGGTATAAACTGATGCTCAACAGGTAAAGGAACCATCGGCTCAAAGAACTCATATGGATCAAACATCTCTATGGGGTCATGAACTATCCCATGTACTGGTGGTACCGGCTCCTGTGGTAATGGTGGTGGAGGTCGAAGAGGAGGAAATATATACTCAGATACTGGAGGTATAACTGGTGCTGCTGGCCCGGTGACTGTCCTCTCGGAAGATGCAGAATAACCAGAAGATGCCATCTGATAATATACCAAAGAAAAGAAAAGGTCACTAAACATTCCTAAGATTTATACTTCCTAATCTAATCTGACCTAAATCCTAACAGTGATCTCCCTATTTACTATTTCTATCCTATGTGATCTCCCTATCTTATCTTAACCCTAATGTTCTTATTTTCAGGGACGAAACCTACAGCTCTGATGCCAAACCTGTAACGCCCTCCAGACCCGGGGTATAAGTCTGGGGGTTACTAGCTAATCACCAAACCAGTATAATCTGATTAACAAATAATAAAGAAATGACACTAAACCCCTTTAACACTAACCAGGATCTTTTTAGGTTGAAGTATGAAAACAAGAACTGCTAACTACTTTTATTACAAACCAACATTCAAAATCTCACAAACTCTTTTTACTACAAACCATTGTCTAATTCCTTTTTTAACTAAGTTCATCTTTTATTCAAACACACACACTATTTATCAACACTCCACCTGCTCGGGCAACTCAAAGCTTTCTTCCTGAATTGGGATCAACACCTTGGGTATGAGAGGATCCCGAGGCTTGACCCGCTTCTTTACCACTCGAGTCCTGATGGGTTTCATATTCCTTCTTAACTAAAAACAATAAGGTGAATAACAACAAAAGGGTGAGCCAAAAATTGCTCAACAAGTCCACAAAATATAAATAGTGTTAAAGCAATGTAATTGAATCCGTAACCCGGGTATATCTGCAAAGATATAACCCCACGAGAATAGAAAGAAGGCCATTACTGAAAAATACAAACGAACTAAACTGGACTAAAGTTTGCAGCTATACCCTGCTGATCAGCCAGGATACAGTGCAGATCTATATCTCACTATATAGATCCTGTCGGGCACCCAGGCACTACAGCCCATCTCAAGGATCCGGTTATGTCCCGGTTAGGATTAAGTAGACTTAATCCCAAAAGTAGTATTATCCAGTCCCTGGAATAGCAACCGGAACAATCGGTATGTTTTGATATATTCTAATCACCAGAATATATCAATAATTGTGAGTAACAATTGGAATATGAATAATGAATTCAAATGAAGAGAATAATTCAAGAATCGAACTGAAATATGAACAAAAGAATTAAAGTAGTACAAGCGTAATAAGAATTTGAAATGAATATTACTATTCTGAAAGTAGAATAGGGGAGAAACTTGCCTTCTGCGCGACTCACTGCAATTAAATCACTTTCGTCTATCACCTACTCGACCTGCCTTGCTGGCTTAACTTCTGTTAGCAAAATAGACTGGTTAAGTCATTTTGTACTTCAATTGCATCTTGAATCAACTTCATTTCGTTCATATTATCTACCCATACGCTTAAGACTGACTCTTATACTACATATAAGCAAGTAAGACTCGATTAACCACATAATACACATAAGCACATAAGCACATAATCATTTTTATAGTTAAAATAATTTTTAGAATCAAAATCGACTCGCTGATTGCTCCGCTGATCACCTTCTGCCTCATTTCCCATTTTCCCAGAATTTTTCGGACTCGTCTCGGCATGCATTTTGACTGATAATCAAGCAATTAATAAGGTCAACTAATTTCTAGAATAAATTAGGTCTTCTTATTATTTTTAATGAAAAGAATTCATTATTCTGAGTAAAATGGCTTTCGTTTCACTCGAATCGGACTAATGGTTGAATTATTATCAATTAAACACTGTTAATTCAATTTATTATTCAATATAAATAATTATTACAAATTTTGAAATCCTAAAATAATTATTTAAGAAAATCAAAGTCAAAAATAATTTTTCTATAATTTTTGGAGTTAAAATGAATAAGTTATGATTTATTGAAAGTTATTTGATTAATTATCGGAATAATTAATCACTTTTAATGATTTAATAAATAAATAATTAATAAGTAATTATTTAATAATTTAAAATAATTAATCCCTAATTATAAGGATTAATCACAATTTACTGCAAATATTTATAATTTATTATAATTTATTTGATTAGATCGATTTTTTACAAATAAATAATCGATACAATCAACTGATACGATAACTATCGAATAAATAAACTATTATCAGCATCAGAATTCAACTCAACGATCCACTACTCGTATTTCTACGAGTTATCCGCATTTCTCGCATAATCATCGAAACATTACAGTTATTATTACAATTTATGCGACTTAAATTAACTATTTGTATTTAATTACCCGCTACGAGTAATTATTACGATATTTTACGAATAATTAACTATCGTCTGAATAATAATAATAATAATAATAATAATAATAATAATAATAATAATAATAATAATAATAATAATAATAATAATAATAATAATAATAATAATCGAACTTATCGTTCAATCATGCGTATAATTACGAGTTATTCGTTTCATTCCCCTAATTATCGAATCTTTAATCATAATATTCGATTAATTTCTTTAATCCTTATTTATTAAGTAATTACTTAATTACTAAATAATAAATAGATAAATGATTAAATAAATAATGAAATACTTAATTAAATCACTAAATTTGAATTTATAAATTAAGAAAATAATTTAGGAATTATTAATAATATTTTACAGAATTTAAAACTAATTTTTAAGTGATTTTCAGAATTAATAAAACTAATTTTATTTTATAAAAATATAAATAAATAATTAAAAATCCAGAAACATTTGTCAGAAACCAACCATCTGACAAAACAGATCAAAACCGGGTTAACCAAACGGGTCAACCGGGTTGGAATCCGGGTCAGTGAAGAACACCACCGGAATCTGGGTTTAAACCCAGAATCCGGCGACTTCACCGGACTCCGGGGAGTCTGATTCGGGGTCCAAAACACATCGTCTGAAATCGCTTTTAATCCCAAATCACTGCAAATCACTTCCCCAACCTAATTCATGCCAAAGTCAATTAGAAACATCCCTGGATATCATTCTCCGATCAAAACCGACTTCAACTCCGGCCAAAAACCTATCTTTTGATTATGTAAACCAAACTCAACGTTCTATAGTGCAAATCAAAGCTAAGAACATATACAATCAAAACCCTAACCTTTCAAGAACCAAAGATTCACAGAAAACATAGAGTTGTAATTTGAAAATTCAGTATAAACCTTAGAAATCGTGAATCATTATACAGGCATCGTTTAATCAATTAAACACCATGAATCGAATGTAAATCATCTAACAAAGCTATATCAATCATCAAAACATCAAGATAACCCTGAAATCAAAAAGGCCTAATTCGAACATAAACCCTAGAAATCGAAAATCAAAAACTACGAATTAAAACGTGAAATCGATGCTAGAAATGGAAAAAACATATCAAAACCTTTGATTTGGTTACTGGAATCACACGATTTGATGAAGAAATCAGCTGGAAATCACGGTTTGATTCTCGACCCGATTCAAGTTCTTCCCGACCCGAATTTTAGAGAAAATTCTGATTTTTAATGATTTATTAATTATAATTAATTAATAATTAGGCTATTTATAGTAGTAAAATTAATACTCCTAAATAAAATTAAGGGGCTAATTATACATCTAATAAAAATATTGGGCCCTAATTTTTATAATTTTTGAGTATTAAAATTTAATTTATAAATATTTTATATATGTAATATATATGCCAAAATTTCCCAAAAATTGTGAATAATGCAAAAATACAAAGAAATGGTATAAATAAAAGTCCTATAATTTTATAAAAATAAAAATGTGATTTTTGTGGGGTTTTTAACACCCAATGGGGCCCGGAAAAGTCATTTTTCGCAAAACGAGAAAATTTATAAAATATCTAGATGTTCAGAATAAGGCGATGGTAAAAGCCATTTGATGAAAAATAAGGCCCATTATTTTATTTGAAATATTGGCTTTAAAATCGTGGTTTGGGTCATAAAACGTTTGAAATGAAACCTATGAATGCGAAATAAAACATCTGGAAAATACCTTAAAAATACAGAAATGACACGGAATGCATGTAACACGTAACAGTTAGGGTTTAACAGATAATCACACATAATTGACATATTAATACACATAATTTTATTATAAATATGATATAATACAACGTAAATTTCCCAGTCGTTACAGTATTAATCTCGATCTTCTTTCCTGTTAATCAGCTTCCTTCCTTAATTGTTAGTCCTCCAGTACTTAAATTCTGATATCCATCTTCTGATATTATCTTCTGATAATCTAAGTCCTCATATCCTTAAGTCCTGACTTCCAGTAAGTCCTGATTCCAGTAAGTACTAATATTTCCTGTTAGTTGAGATCTGAAAACTAAACATGAAACATACTAGACATGACATCTCAAATATATCCAACAAGCTAGTCCGGACCAATGATAAACCTGGACTAGAGCAATCATATTTACTTAGAATTATTTTTTCTAATACAAAAGCAACCACTAGTCCGGACCAGTGATGAACCTGGACTAGAGCAAACATATTACCTAAGAATTACTTTTTCTAAGACAAAAGCAACCACTAGTCCGGATCAATGATGAACCTGGACTAGAGCAAACATATTAACTTAGAATTATCTTTTTTAAGGCAAAAACATCCACTAGTCCGGACCAACGATAAACCTGGACTAGAGCAATCATATTTACTTAGAATTTTTTTAAGGCAAAAGCAACCACTAGTCCAGACCAATGATGAACCTAGACTAGAGCATACATATTAACTTAGAATTATTTTTTCTAAGAAAAAAGCATCCACCAGTCCCGACCAATGATGAACATGGACTAGAGCGAACATATTAACTTAGAATTATTTTTTCTAATACAAAAAAATCCACTAGTCCGTACCAACGATAAGCCTGGACTAAAGCAATCATATTCACTTGGAATCATTTTGTCTAAAGCAAAAACAGCTACTAGCCTGGAACAATAATAGACTATCAAGGTAAAAATAAAAGCAAAAACAAAAACAAATATGGTAGCGTTACCCGGACCAAACTGGCCTGAACCAAAGCCAGCAATGGTATTATGCTTACAAATAAAGCAGGAGTCAAAACAGCGAAACAAGTTCAGAATACAAGAAAAAAGCTAAGCATTTAGAGTATTTTCAGGAAGAAAGCTCGGAAAAGGGCCATCGAACGGTTTCGGCTCATCAAGCCCGGCTTCGATATTCTGATTCGCCTTTATAAACTCTTCGCAAAAGCTGCAAAAGTCAGCCTCGGTATACGTTTTTATATGCCTCTCGGCAACAATCCAACATCGCCCAATCTCCGGAGCGCCAGCATTTGCAAGAGCCTTATCATACTAATCTGACTTCTTGAAAGCTTCAATAATCTCAGACTCCGACCTCACAGCTGAAATCTGCCTCCGGAGCTCAGCCAGTTCGGACTTAAGGTCAGCAGCTTCTTTCTCAGCATTCTCGGCCCGGACTGTCATATCATTAAGAGAAAAAATGACAAAAATACCTATTTTTTTAGAGTTTATGACAAGAATACCTCTTTTAAAAAATTTGGCCAAAACTACCTCTCTAATACGCATTTCTAAGTAGGGTATCACTAATACGCATTCAACAAACGGGTAATTTGTGTAAAAAAATGTTTAAAAAATAAAAAAAAAATATAAAGGAGATGCGCATTTCGGAAATACGTATCACCCTTTGACTTTTGGTGATACGCATTTTAGAAATGCGTGTCTTGTGTTATGTTTTTCTCTTTTTCTTTTTTTTTTTATTTTTTTTACCTAATACCCATTTCTGAAATGCTTATTAGACTTACCCATTTCACAAATGCGTAATTAGATGGGTATTTTTGGCCATACACTTAAAAAAGTGGTATTCTTAATACAATTTTTTTTTAAAAGGTATTTTTGGCCATTACCCTCATTAAGATGATTGTTCATTCCGGACAAAGACATATCCTTTACAGAAATTTGGTCCTTCAAATCTGCAAGCTCCGTATTCTTTTCAGCAATAGTGGACCGGGCATATTTCAGTTCATTATACGAAATAGCAGCAGCACCGGACATATAACAACCAAGCTACAAAGAAAAAAAGATATATATCAGAAAGATTCTAAGGAAAAATAGAATTAACAGAATAAATACGAAAATATAATATGGTTGGCCCCAGAGACGGGTACACTCCTTCATAGTGGCATCCAATTTGGATTCGTTCATATCCTTCCACTCAGCCTGAGAAGGAATTTCTTCCATAAAACGAGCGACTCTTTCATCCAGCCCCGGACCACTCCTAGCCGCGCGCTTTTCTTCCAATCCCTTTCATTTGTCGTCTCCGGACTCAGCACCAAAGACAACTCAACTGCTACGTGGGGAAGATAGTGCAAGTCCAGACCCCTCAGCAAAATAAGTTCTCCGTTCCAATACTTCAGAGACGACTGTTGGATAACAGGTCTATAAACAGAACCATATCTACACTTAGCAGCCCGGAATCGTAACTCATACAACGGAGCCTGGATGGACTTAACTAAACTAAAAATATGGTGTTAGAGCCTAAATGTAAGATGAACCTTAAACTGATTGCAACAAGCAATAAACCAACTCATCCACTTAATCCTGTTAGGGGTTATCTGCATAAGAGAGAGCTGATATTCATATTTACATAAATGCTTAAGGAAAATGTGTCGGTGCGGATTCCACCAGGACCTAAGATGCTCCAGCCAGACCGGAACAAATTCATCAACCGGTCTATGGGAGATCTTCTCTTCGGGCTGGGGCCATCTCCACTCAATCTGGGGATCTAACTGAAAGGCAGCCCGGATAGACGGATCTTGGGACGTGTGGCCCAAAGCAGCATACTCATCTTTCAGCAGGTACGGGTTCTTAGCAACTATGGTACCAGCAAATTTCCGATCAAATTCAGCTTCGTCGTAAGGCCCCGGATCAGCATTCGACTGCCTAGCGTATCCGGACCTGATACTTCTGTAGTACCAACTATTCTCAATCTCCTCACTCTTATAGATAAAATAGTTTGGGAGATCCACCCAGAGCCCCTCGGAGTGCATGGAACCTTCCTAGGGGATATCTTACCAATTGTCAACTTGGTAATGGCATTGGCATCCGATGTGGAAGCTTTCTTACCCATCTCGGTCCGGTCAGAGTCAGAAGAAGAATCAGAGTTAGAAGGTCCCGGGTAGTAGGAGATGTAAACTCTAGCACGAGCTTTAGTCCGGACCATATACCTAAAACAAATGAGATTGGTTAGTCTAAATCCCTACAAATTCTTTATGTATGTCCTACCATGGTCCGGACTACCCTACTTTCAATTTTAGTTCTGTTATAATCAATTAGTCTGGGAAAATCACAGCCAAAACAAGATAGTCCAGGCCAAAATCTTGGTCCGGCCACAAAACCCAAACAACACATTCTGAAAAACTAAACACATAAACCAGAAGTCCATATCAAAAGCTACAACCCAGACTCCCTTTACAAAGACATGCCCAACAAAGAACACAACTACACTAAAAAATAGACAAGTCCGGACTAAACATTACAGTCCAGACTCAAACACAAACCCCAAAACCCAGAAACATCGTAAGCCAAAATCAAACACCAAATTAAAACCAAAAAATGTCAAATACATATATACATACACGCACCCTCAACCAAAAACCCCAGAACATAAACACAGTATGCAATCAAAGCACAAAAACAGAAACAAGAGATAATATCACTGGTTGAAGAAGAAACATGAAGAAGAACACAAGAATGGAAAAGAGAGCTTACAAGTACAGAGATTACGGAGAAATTGGTGACGACCGCGCAACATTGGAAAACCCTCGAGATCTCCTGTGACAAACACCGAAAATAAGAAAGGAAGAAGAAACAAGCGAAAAAGAAGTTGAAGAAGAGTAAAAAATAAAAGAATGGAGGGGGAAGCCTTTTTATAGGCACGGTGAATCCTAAAGGTCCACGCCACGTGGCTTAATCTGGGTCGTACATCCGTAAGTTATATACACAATTATATACATACACTCAGTAATAAATTATAATCATGAATACGACACGTCTTTTCAAACAAACAATAATTGTAAAAATTCAAATCATTGGGGGGGGGGAAATCCCAAAACCGTTTCAACTTCCATTCCGGACCCCATACCTCAACACAATCCGGATTGGGGGCAAGGAAAGATCAAATTCCTCTCCAGAAATCAAACCTTAGTCATGATTGACTGAACTCAACACAATCCGGACTGGAGGGCAAGCAAATATCAAATTCCTCTCAAGACATCAAACCTTAGTCCTGATTGGCTGAACTCAACACAATCCGAACTGGGGGGCAAGGAAAGATCAAATTCCTTTCAAGACATCAAACCTTAGTCCCGATTGGCTGAACTAAACACAATCCTGACTGGAGGCAAGCAAAGCTCAAATTCCTCTCAAAACATCAAACATTAGTCCTGATTGGCTGAACTCGACACAATCCGGACTGGGGCAAGGAAAGCTCAAATTCCTCTCAAGACATCAAACATTAGTCCTGATTGGCTGAAGTCATCACAATCCGGACTGGGGGCCAAGGAAAACTCAAATTCCTCTCAAGATATCAAAACTTAGTCCTGATTGGCTGAACTCAACACAATCCGGTCTTGGGGGCAAGGAAAGATCAAATTCCTCTCAAGACATCAAACCTTAGTCCTGATTGGCTGAATTCAAAACAATCTGGATCGGAGGCAAGAAAAGCTCAAATTCTCGTCACAAGCGACAACTTACAAACAATACAAACCTTACTCTCCTATCCAGAAAATCTGCATAAGGGAGTGGGGGACATGATAGTATATATAGCTCCTAAAAGGATCATCCCCATACTCCCGGCTCCATCCAGTCCCGCACATAAATAATCCAGACTAATCTAGTCCTGACAGCCCAACTCTGAGCTCAAAGTGCCTGGATGCGAACAGCACATTCAGGGAGACATTATTCAAGTATAGTCGAGTTTGGTGGCTGGCTTCCGACTGGCTGCGCGTGGTTAAAAAATGGATTCTGATTTTCGACGTTAGGTTGGATATTTTGTACGTTCTCATCACTTAAACTTCGAGACATTGTACAAGGCAACCATGCGGTTAGATGATAAACTACGGCTTCAAGGAAAAAAAAGATTTCCAATTGCCAACGGAGGTTGGCTATTGACCTATATTGACAAAAAAAGGTTCATTGTGTCTAATAACTTTATATGCAACAAGCCATAGTCAACACAAGTATTTAGTGGTAAAATTTTCTTAACTTGAAACAAAATGGAGACATGATTACAATTTGTTGGTTCCCTCATTTTTTTCCCAAGGAAACTTTCACAAAACAGTGGGAATGCATTTTTTCCAGTGGCCCGTCACAAGGCTGTAACTTTGACCTGAAAATGCATTTCTTCCGACTGATATATTACTCAAATATTTACAATCACAACACACACATATCCGCTTAGCTGTAAGGCACGCTCTTTTGCATGGCTCCCACTGGCAAAGCTCCTCTCATCTCTGTTCATTTTGGACGGAATCATAATACAAACAACTTCTTTTCCAACATTGGAGAGACTCGTTTTATGGCTTTAAAAATTGAGCTCTCATTTTATGCTGCTATAGATGTAATACAAGGACCAGGAAAAGCAGGATCCACCAGTTATGAGGACGGAAATCTGCAAAAGATTGTAAATATTTTGAAACATCAGCTGACTGGGGACGAAAGATCTTTGCATCAATTAATCAGTGAATTAAAACAAAAAAATACATAAATTTGCCAAGAGGAATATCTGTACACATTAGTTAGTTTATGAGAATTGGGAAGATACTTACATGAAGACTGTGACGGCAATGCCGATGGTGGCAAGTCAGGAGATTTTGTATCGAACACGCCCGTAGGTGGAGGATATTTATGAGAATATACGACATGTGGTAATGGACTTGAAGAAGGTCTTAGATGGGAAACATGTGCAGGGGGCTTCACTTGTTGCCGCGGTGAAGGAGAAATATGGTGTGCAGGGGGCTTTACTTGTTGCTGCGGTGAAGGAGAATTATGGTGTGCAGGGGGGTTTACTTGTTTCTGCGGTGAAGGGGAATTACGGCGTGCAGGGGGCTTCACTTGTTGCTGCGGCGAAGGAGAAATATGGTGTGCAGGGGTCGGTGGTGCAGAAGGAGAAATTATATGATCATGCCTATTAGCCTTTCTGTGGGACCTGTTTCTATACCCCTTATGGCATCCGGGAGAGTGAGCCAAATGACTCCTCTTATTTGCTAGTGCAGGCACAGGGGCAGAGGCAGGTGAATCGGTTGTAGTTGTGGATCCACTTTTCATAGGTGAAGGTGCTGGAGATATATGCTCGTGATTGTAATGATGGTGGTGGTGGTGATGGTGATGATGGTAAGGTTCAGGCACGGGAGCCGGGGAAGAATGGTCAGAATGGTGATGCTGATGGTGATGGTGGTGGTGGTGGTTGAGAGGTTGAGGCAAAGGAGCAGGAGAAGGGGTTGGTGAGCCATCGCTGCCATGGAGGGAGTGCTGTAGTATAGATGAAAGGCTAACTTGTTTAACCTTCCCAAAAACAGTGTTATTCAGACCAAGATTTTTGGTAGGAGAACCCGTGATGGTCTGCGCCAACTGCTTTAGCCTTCCAACGGATGGAGTATTCCCAACTGCCAGGAGAACTGAGGACTGCACAGTAGTAGGGGAAACAACTGTTGAACCTTTTGGATTTATCAAGCTGATATACAAGTTCTGCATTTAAAAAGGAATCTTTTGAGAGGCTATTCATATAATGGAGACAATACACATGCCATGTAACAAATATAAGCACTACAACTATAACTTGTGACAAATATAAACTACTTGAACTTGAAATAAAACAAGTAAACAGTACGACAGTTGATGATAGTACAAATTGTTAATGCCATAGTAGATCATGTTAGTGTAAGAATATGCACAACCTACAATATTATAAATTTGTTGGTCGAGCCCCAACTATGGTATAAACTACTATTAAGATACTCAATTTTATCAACGTGCACAGTGCCAAGGAATTTCTACATATTTTTCGGGAGCTCTCATAACCCATGTGACTACGGATATTTTAAGGATATTTTGTAAAATTAGCTCACACATCATACACACCATGATTATCATAAAAAATACTATAACAGAATAGCAGATAAACTATATATGACTGAAGTATTCAACTCATTTGTGTGAAGCCAAACATGTCTATGGAAGAAAACGAATTTATTAGAATCTTAATTGGATTAAATCAAACCTCGGGTATCTTAACAACATTGGAACTAAACCTTAGTTGGAAATCAAATAGAATATTGTCTTATTTTAAGAAACATAATAACGGACTGAAACCCAATAATTAGTTAACTTCAAAAACGCTTTACTCACTTCATTAAAAGAACATTTGAAAAGGATGTTTGTCACATAAAGAGTTGTCTAATTAAACAGACAAAGTATACTTGAAAGAAGAAAAGAACTGTCCTACCTCATATGGGGCAAGATGCAACCCTGATTTCAGCTGGCTGGTAAGTTCGCTGAAGTTATCTTGTATTTGATCAATGGAAAAATTTAAGGTGAAGTTAAAAAGTATCTGCACTGTTTGCAGAAGAAATGCACGCTGGGGAGGAATAACAGTGATGCCTCCAACAAATTTCAGCACGTCAAAAGAAGATGGGTCCCCAAACAAAGACGTAGTTAAGCGGAGGGATGACTGGTTAACAACTAGAGATACAAAGGAGGCCTTTATTAAACTTTTAGCAGCTGAAGTAAGTTTAGAACCTTTAACATCAGGATCAACGGCAAAGATGACCTTTGTTATATTTGATTCGGCATAAGGTTTTAGAGATATAACTTCCACCTGTTAAAATTCAAAGGTTATGTATGAATATGGAAAACTATATATATGGCAAGACCAAAGAGAAAGAGAAAATACTTTAGTGGCAAGAACGCCTATTTCGTCAAAAATGTCATCTTGAAGCTGCATGATGTTGTCTTCAAGCACAGGAACTGGTTTTTTAACATCAAAAGTTGCTACTATTGAATGACCTGGAGAATAAACTGTGTCAATTGCTTGAATATTGGGCAAAGTAAATTTAAAATATATAAATAACTCATACGTATAAAAAGAAAGAAAAGTGATAACAAGTTATAGTGCAGACAAAAGAACTGCTCCTTGTAATGGACTCCTCTGTGGCTTTCGCATAGAGCTTGGAGTAAGCCCTTTGTTCCTTGTATTTCTTTTTAATAAAACATACTATTAGCAATCAAATGCGACAGCCAGGAATCGTCATCAACACGGATTCCTTTTCTCAAACTGAAGTATTTAACAATAGTGCTACCTTATAAACCAAAACAAGAAGTATTCACCATAGACAATATATTATTTAGAACCCACCAAAAGGCTGCAACATGCCTGAAGAAAGAAGACTAGCTAAAGAACCCCATTCAGAAACAACTGCTGAAAAGTTTGCAGAAGCCCCGTTTTATACATAACATGGTATCCCCCAAAATGGAAGCACAGGGAAAAGGAAAGTGGATGGTCTATAGTTTTTTCTACTGATCTTCGAAATTTTTGAATTTGGCAAGTGGGGTGTTGGGATATAGGAAGCAAGGATACTTCCGCTACCCAATGTATCCCCGTTTTTATATTCTCGGACACTTGTATCCTAATATTGGATATTTAGATATTTTTACTGTCCCACTTACAATTTCTCTTCTCACAGTCCTACTCAGAACTGATGTCAATTGCCAGGAAATTACTTATATGAAAATAAAAGTTATTAATGTTGATTAGCAAATACAATTATTAATGGTATATTCACTTTTGCAGTCAATTTCATGGAGTATTAGTCTCCTTAATAGGTTTCATACACAAGAACTACTCCACATTTATATTATTTATATTTTATATACATTAGGTTATCGCCGCACAATTGTTTCTACATTTCTTAAAGATATGTAGAATAAAGAATGTGAAATGCAACTTTAAAGTTACATATATATTTAGGCATAACATATAATATTTTTTTTAAATTTATTTAAATATGTAATTATCAATTTTTTGATCTCGTGACCTCTCTAATTATATGAAATAATAAATTTATATTTTATTAAAACATCCGTAGTTGTCGGCAATCGAACCCTTGATGTGATTATAATATGTTGATGGGATTCATGCCCTTGACCATTTTTAGTATCTTCGGAGCTAATATATAGGTATTAGGTCCCTCTTACCGTCTTACGCCTATTATAAACATGATATAATAACGTATTATCTACGCTTCCATATATAGAATATATTGTCGTATTACCCCCATACCCAAATCCCTACATTAATATATAATTGGTAATAGGATATGTGTGTTCCTGCACTAAGCACATTTATCCTTGCTTCTTAGGTTGTGACAAATACGCAATAGGTGTATTGTGTTTTTACATTCACTTATGTTATTGTGTTGTTTCATGTATAAACAATCATCGAGATTACACAAATTTTAATATATAGCTTCTAAGGATGGAAGTTCAAGAAACAAGGTGTAGCCAATCACATGTGCTCAAGATGCTCAACGCCACAAACTCAAATATATTTAGTATTTTGCAAATTTTCGTATTTTACTTTGCATAAGTTCAAGAAACTACATCCGAGTATCATGAGACCCGAAATACAATTGTGTCGCAGCAGATCAATCATTTATGTGTACTAGAGAACATCACATAACATGCAACATGCGTAAAAATCTGGATAACTGATAATACATTTACTGCTTATACAAGTCTTTACATGCTACACCAAAGCATGTAAAATTAGAAAATACAAAATATACATATACAGCTGTTGAATCAATTATACCGAAAGATTGATAAAACATTGTATGTCGACAAAGCTATTTTAGGGTTTTATTAAAATACAGAGATATGTGGAACATGTTGCCACTGTCTTAAGTAAATGTAAAGAAATCTGATTTTAGAACAGAGTAGTACCATTAATTTTTTAGTTAATAAACCAATAAACATTAAAATGTAATATGGTTTCCTGCTGATTTGATTGGGTTCTTGATACTTGTAGGCTTATTGCTGAACAGAGTTACTATCTCTGAATTGCATTGATATATAAACATTGTAACCTCAAACTATGTACTTGATTTTAGCCTAAGCTTACCTCCTGAAAGAAATCACTGGTGTGACGATTATTAATATGGGTGTGCACTATGCCATCAGAGAAGCCCTTGTCTCTATGAACTTGATCGAATTTTGAGTATCTAAAAGGTGACTTAAAACAAAAATGTCAGTCAGAGACTCAAAAGATCTAGTGTAGCCCACAGCGGAGCTCTGCTGGGGACCAAGTGGTCTAGGCCCCCTGGGGTTCTGGTCAAGTAGCAAATCTTACAAAATTTATCAGCTGATTAATTTGGTCGAGTTCTTGCAGAAGGTCATGGGTTCAACAACTGTGCACAAGACACAAGTACCGATAATAAAATCATAAATGGGCTTCTCATCTCTTTTGTTTCTGCTATATTATTTTAACACCGAGTTATGTGCCTCCTATGTTTATACTCTGGTTCTAATTCCACAACTAATTGCAACCATCTTATACCCTGATATCTAGTTGTATTTCGAGAAAAAAAACCCTGATTTCTAGTTGTAGCAAATAGTCCCGACTACTGACCCAAGACATGGAAACTTTTCTACTAAAGTTAAGGACAAATTGTTTACAGCCCCCATTATCCAAAAAGTTGTAGATAAATATAGCAGTTTCAATACTTCAGTTACATGACATAACTTGTAGTAGATTATAACTATAAATGCTTAATCCCGTGCAATTATGTTCTAATGCAGTTCATTTATAGCAAACTTTAAGGTTCTTCCAATTCTCAATATAGTAATTTCACTGAAGGAATATTCTAACCTAGACTCTTGGACGAAACGAACATTTATGTTGTTTCTAATTCTACAACAAATAGGATAAGCTTTAAACAAGTTAGATAAAAGAGTGATGAAACCACTAAATTTCCAAAATTAAACAACAAATAAATTAATACTAATTAGTACACCAAACACAACAACAAATTAACCACCTTTACCAAAAATCATCGAAACACTCAAACCCCAAGATTTTAATCACAAACACACATACTAACAGATCTGTATCAATCACAAAATGCAAACACCAAGCAGCAACAAACCCGAAAACAAGAGTGAAAAAAAGAAAGAACACCCACCTCGAAACAGTGAAGCAAGATCTAGATCCCCTGGATCTCCATGTCTAAAGAATGGTGGTAACCAAAACACAACAGATGACAAAACAGCAAGTCCAAGTAACAAAACAAACACGCATCTAAACCCAACAAACCCTTTAATCCTACAATCATTCTCTGCATTTTGTTCAGTGTTTTGACCAGAAACACTTGTGGGTATAGGCTGTTCTTCCCCAACCTTTCCCATTTCAAATGTGGCTTGCTTCCTTTACACTCCATTCTTGATTTGAGTAGCTAATTTGAGAGCCATGGCTTCTTGGGGTATTATTGACACAGTTTCAAAGATGGAAGATAAATATTAATATATATAGAATGGGAGAGAGAGAGAGAGAGAGAGGGGGTGGATAGGAAATATGTATAGGGTTATAAAATATATGTTTAGGGGTTTGGACTTTGGAAGTAACTAGGAAGAGTGGAGAATATAAGTTAACCTCTGCAAATCACAGTTTTAAGTAAACATACAAGATTTGTGTTATGTTGAGTAATGTATTAATACTAGGAGGCCTAATTAATGGGGTCTTTGTCAATATGTGGTCTGTGCTCAAATATGTAAAACTCAATAGTATAGCGTCAATTTACTTGAAAGATATTAAGATGGAAATACTACAACATATCCTTCCTATTTGCAAACTAAAATCGTAACAGCGTCAAATTAATTTAATCTTTACTGGGGAGTTTTTTTGGGAAATTTTCACGTGCATGGTTTTGAGAAATAATTTATTTATCATTTGAAAAATTTTTGAAATTTGTTTTGGAGTGGGTAACTGTATTATTAATAAAACTCTGTTTCTAGTAATGTATTGGGATGCGTATGTTATATTCTAAATTTCAATTTTTTGTGGTTAAAAAATAAAGTATACAATTTCTAATAATTTAATTAAAGTATATATAATATTAGAAATAATTTATACTCAATGATTACTTAAACGTTTAAGTGATGATTTATTATTTTATATTTTTTTTCTTATTCTTTCTTTTTCAGGTTTTGACTATTCTGGTGATAATAATTATTTTAATTATACAGGATACATGAGTTAAATATGTTGTTCTTTGTAATTTGCCTTTTCTAGTGAGTATAAGAAGATGAAAACTTGTTGCACATGAAGTAGAAGATGTCTAATTCCAATCTCAATTTTTTTGTGTTGAAATGTTAGTATAATATATTAAATTATTTACGACAGTGTTTTGATAAAAAATATAGACATATCTATTATTTATGCAGGAGAAATGTAATTTAGGATATGTTCTTTTGTGTGATAATGTTGGTATTAGATCACATATAGTTTCGTATTATAGAGACTATTATACCGTTATTTTAATCGTTGTCTATTTTGTTTATTAATGATTTTAACTTTTTTCCATATATGGATACAATAAGCATGCATATTGGACTTATGTGCCAAACTTTTCTAAATTCGATAAAATTGTCATAAATATTAGTACTTCAATTTTTAGCAATCTTTAATATTTCGGAGACTGATTTTGTATGAAATATAAATTAGAAAATAAATTTTGATATTTAAAAATTTACCATTATTAAAAAATATATGCTTATAGTTTAAATTTTGATACTCATGCATGTTTCATTTTAACAGAGTGAATATGGAAATAAAAATATTGCCTGGGTACAACACATTTAGCTTTACCTAGATCATGCAATAATCCGGACCTGAGTACTTTTAAAAAATTGGGTCAAATAATAAATCATGTTAACAATTTTGATATGAATTATTTATTACCTTTTCCTCGTAAAGCTCTCTAACACCTTAATCCTTGGGATGTATTAATCCTTGGGATGTAGGATGATACAGTCCTTATTTTATTGGTATAACGTCCTCGTCGATCATATACAAGCTTTCTAAATCCGCTAATTGAAAAAAGCACTTCAGCTTGATCGAGCTCTGATACATTTTTGAAAAACGGTCAATTTTGTAATTTTTTAAATAGAGTAATATTTTTTATGCCAAGTTAAAAAATGCTTTAAATATGTTGGTCTAAATAAAAAATCTAATAAATTTATGAATCGTGGATACACTTAACAATACTTTTTTTTCTCAGAATTGTTTACTTATTTGGTTTTGATCAAAGGACTAAAATTAAACTTTCTATTTTCTTAAAATTATATTACATATACTTTATAACAAAATAATCTTCACTAATAAACACGTATTATAAACTTTATTTGTTTAAATTTCGTGTAAGTGTAAACATGATCATTTGATATTGTTATTTAAATCTTATATAAGATATCGTATATTTTAATAAGACAATTACTTAAAAACACATATATTACATTATTTACTAAAAAAATGATATGTCAAAATTTATTTATATTTTTCGTATAATGACTATCTTTATGTGTTACATATTAATCAAAATTATTATATTAATTACAACTTTAATAATTTTTATATATATAGCTAACTAAATAAATATATATACATATATATATTATTTCATGAATTACAATAACTAAGTCAAATTTTACTCTTTAGTGACACACACGTATTAAGTGCTTGATTAAAAGCATAAATGACAAAGTGTCATAGTAGTATTGAAGGTTGAGAATTAATGGGTAGAATCAGGTTCATTTCCCGTTAACAACATTTTTTATAAATATAGTAAACACACGGGTAAATCTGTCATTTCACGAGAATATAATGTCTCACTAAATTTTTAGAAATGTTGGGCTATTATATATAGAAGATATATCATATAAGATCTATAAAATGGTTAAATTAAACAAACATGCGGTAAATGAGATCAAATTAGGGGGTTTTTTCGTCCACGTCTTTTCGTTGAGCAACAGTGGTTCATCATTTACCCGAAAATGCGTGATTTGTTGTTAAATAAGCATTTCATTTAAAATTTTAAGGTATTGAAAGTTCATCTTACCAAGATCATATTTATATATTCGACATCTCTCGCACTCAAAAATTATTTGTTCGCGCATCAAAGGGTGATTCACCTAGTGATTGGGCCCTACTTGGGTGCTTCACTTAATAATATTATAATTTCTTATAATTAACGAGTTACACTTTTCGGAGAAACACATTTTTTTAGGATAAGGTGCACTTTATGTACATCTAGTTTACTTTTTAGCCATTTGAAATATGTTCCAAAATTATCACTTGCTATACTGAGTTTCCAACTTTTTTATATTTTAAGTGTTGTCGTCAAAAAACCCACACGATGTTAGTCTATTCGAGGGTAATTCGGTATGTTCAGCTTTGTAATACACACAAATTTTTCCCCTTTCCTTAATTATATATATTTTCCAAACCCTAATTAGCATTTCAAGTAATCGAACAAGCTAGGATGGCTTGCTAAGATGTAGAAATGCTTGCAATATTCAATCTCACTTGTGAGTAAAGACTCAGTGTGTTGTGCAAGACATGCCTGCATAATAATAAGACAAAGTCAAATTGACAGCCCTAAGATTAAGTTATATGATAATCAATATTTGTATTATGTAATTGTATTCCATGAGTCTGTAAAAATATTTATTATATTAGACTGGGGGATTTTTCTGTGAACGGTTTTAAGCTAAGGAATAAACTCTGGAAGAAGATCAAGTCATGATCATGCCTCAGAGAAAAGATGTAGAAGCTTGGAGTTGAATAATGTTGTTCTATGAAAAATATTTTAAGTCAAGATAGCGACAAGTCACAAATCAAGGTATATCGAGAAGCCAGTCGAGAAATCCAAAATGACTTGTAGAGAAGTCCCAAGAGATATCGACAAATCATTTCTGTATGTAGAGATCTCAGAGATATCGACAAGTCCAATGAAGATATAGATAACTGGAGATATCGACAAGTTAATACCTCATGTAGAGATCTCATAGATATCGACAAGTCAAAATGTGTATATCGAGATCTCAGAGATATCGATAAGTCATTTCTACATGTAGAGATCTCAGAGATATCGACAAGTCAAATTCCTCAGGTAGAGAACTCAAGATGTCGACAAGTCAAAAGCCTCTATAGAGAACTGGAGATGTCGACAAGTCATTCTACGTGTAGAGAACTATAGACCTCGACAAGTCAAATATACATATAGAGAACTCAATATATCGATAAGTCATTATACTTATCGATATGTCACTTCTCTATAGAACAAAAGGAGATCTCGATATACTATCTCAAATTCAGAATATAGACAAGTTCAAAATTCAAGTTTATCAGTAAACAAACTGTAATAACTCGAATTTTTGAGACCTTGTAAAACGTTTAATGAATAGTAACCCTGACAGACGGGAAAAACTTTTGAGCCCGCACTATGTAGTGCATGAGAAAATGAGTTTCGGAATTGATATTACGACTATACGTACCAAATGAATGTATGTAAACGCTATTAGTTTTCGAAGAAAACGAACTTTGAAAAATGACCGTATTTACGACTTATCGAGGATTACGGGAATCACAATATAATTAAGAGATTAAAATCCTACGTATTTATATTCAAGTAGGATAAATAAAAATATAAGGAATAAATACGAAAGGAATTACATCGCGAACCATTTACGAGTAAGTATTACGAAGAACGTTTAAGTAACCGAGCGAACGCGTAAACGATTAAATAAACGTAACGCACTAACTAAATCATGGTAAGGAAGTAACCATGGTTACTTCATCAAATAGTGAGCTAACCATAGGATGAACAAGCTAGCTAGCAAAATAGTGTGCTAAGGAAGCTAACCTTGTAGTTTAGCTTGTAAGCTAGCAAGCTACAAAGATTTGTCCCCAAGATTTGCTACAAAGAATAAACCTAGAATGCTATACTAGGAAGAATAAAATCAAGTGCAAGATATCACCTCACCTTCCTAGAAGCAACCTATCAAAGCATCCAAGAGAAGCAACCAAGAGGAGTATAAATACCCCCCTTGGATGCTCCATTCGGCCCTAATGCAAAAAGGGGAAGAAATCAAATTCAAATCTCCAAGTTCTAGCTCTTGTAAAATCACCAAATTAATTCTCAAGCCTCCTAGCAACTAAACTAAGGTAATAAAATTCTTTCATCTCTTTTTATCAAGGTTTGATGGGTGGAATAAATTCAAGAAACTCACTAGTGAATAGTGTAAATAGTAACCTCTCTTTGGTTTCTTGATTTCAATGGTGGTTTTAGGTTCTAAAAATCATACCAAGAACTTCCAAGCCTCCACCATCCTCAAGAACACATCTTAAGATTTCAAGAAAGGTAAAAATCTTTGGCCCAACTTTATTTAAGATTCATTTTAAGATCCATTTAGTATGTGGTAGTAAACCTAGTGTAATGGGTGTTATTGATGAAATCTTGATAATTAAGTTAAGTAGATTTAAGGTTGGTTGTTGTTGCCTCAAGAACATGATGTTCTTGAGAGGAGTTTATGTGTTGATTATGATATGATGATTGTTGGTGGTTGTTGTAACACCCCCAGATCCGGGGTCGGGGATCCGGGTTGTCACGGTCTTTCTTTCCACAATATCACTTCACTTAATTAATAATAAATAACCTCATGCTGTGACCCCACACTAACACACACCACAACCCGTTATAGTCTCAGAGATGAAATTGAAATAAGTACAAGTCTTTGAATCCACAATTTAAAATTATTACAACCCAAAATGATTACTTGATAATTTACAGTTAATTGCCATTATCTGCCACAAGTTATAATTTTACATAATTTGATTCTCAAAAGTAGATGGTCTGAACTACAATGGATCTACCTCTGCAGCTATAGTAGCCACAACATCATCGGGAAGACGCGGGGCGCTTCCCACGCGCTAGCGCTGGGTCTGCTGGAGTCTGGCCATCTCTCCTAACTGTTGTTGTGTGATGAAGAAATAAAGCAAGAGTGAGCCTTACAGCTCGTAAGATAATACATAGTGATAACAATAATATAAGTATCTAAATGGATACTCACTAGAATCTTTATCGTGTGTAAGATAATTACTTACTAGATATAATGTAAAAACAAGGAATGAAGTTACCAATACTTCACCACACTTATATCATTTATAAAGCTACTTGAACTACCACCGTTCAAAGTATTATAAGTTTTAAAAAAAAACATCCCATAGATGAGACCACAAGTTAAGACTTGAATAGATTCAATCTTTGAAATATTATTGAATGAAAAAGTTATGAGATACTTTATTTAGTCCCGATATATATATATCCACATATATATATCTCTAAAACATTTCCTGGAACCTCTGTTATGTAAAGTATGAACAGAGTTGCAATATCCAATGAATTTGGAAGGAAAAGAAAACCTTTGGCATAAACCAGATATCTTGCTGATCAGGCAAAGATACCCATAAGTAACCTTTTCTACTAGTAGATGGACGAATTCCCCACTGGTCATCACCCTGGCCGCATTAGGACCTATGCTGGACTGCCACTCAGCCACTTATGCATTTGATGGACTCCCACTGAGCCACTTACACTATCATGGACGCCCACTGAGCCCATGTTGCTTATGCCGACTCAATAGATGGACTTACTTCCCGAACGATGGGCAAGTAATCAAGATGTTTTCTCAAAACAGCAACCTCGTTGCGAATGTAAAATACACCACCGAGCCGGATCCCTCAAGTTTTGAACGAGTATTTAAATCCCCTTTAAAAGGAAGATCTTAAATATAAAAATGAGTTTTGGGATCCGCTCTATCTTTTAAAAATCATTTTGAAGACTCGAAAACACTTTATAGAGTGTTTGGAGTAAAGCTGATTTAATGAAGTAAATCAGTCCCCAGAATATTTAGAAAATGACTGAATATTATTAATTAAATAATATTCCCATAAAGAATAATCTTTATAAAAATAATTGAAGTAGAAGTATTGAAATTTATACTTGAAACGAGTATTAAATAACCAAAGATATACTTATATAAAAGTATTATCTTTATTTGAATAATCGAAAATAAGTTTGATTATTTACACCTTATTCTTTAATAAAATAAAGAATATATTTCAGCAAATAATCGGAGTCATAGATCCTCAAATGAATATTCAAAAATATTCATTAAATAATATAAACTGAGTCATAAGCCCTCGAATGAATATTCAAATAATATTCAATAAATAATATAAAAGAGTCATAAGTCCTCGAATGAATATTCAAAATAATATTCATTAAATAATATAAAAGAGTCATAAGTCCTCGAATGAATATTCAAAATAATATTCATTTAATATAAAGGAGTCATACGCCTTCGAATAATATTCGAAATAATATTCAATAATAAAATAAAGTTTAAAGTTATCGAATAAACCTTATTCGATTAATAGTTTGGAAAAACTATAACCATATATATATATAAATATATATATATATATCCATATCCATATATACAAAATGTACTCGGGATCCTCGACTCCCGGTTTTAGAAAATATTTTCACCTTTGGGTCCCTATACTAAGGGTATATGCAAGTTACCACTATCCTCTAGCATATGTATTATCAACTGAACCAACAGATATATATTCCAAGAATATGAAACAGGCATGCATATATACCATATCACATGCTACAATATATCGCATCATTTGCTAATTATCCAACATGCATCTATCGCAAGATAATGCAAATACATATATTCATCACAACAACAGTATAACGGATAGAATACTTGCCTGAGCGACTTGGGGGTGAGAAAGGCTCGGGACGAGTCTGATAACCTATAAACAACAAGTAAGTTGGAATTAAACCAAAATCACTTGTAAACCTATACTTTAACTAACTTAGACTCTAACGCTTGTTTTGCGCTCACCGATTCGCTTAAGTCACTCGGGTACCCTCGGCTCCACCATTTTTAATAATTTAACCTTTACGAGTTTTAAAGCGATTCCTTCGCGAATGTCTTACCAACTGCCTAACACACTTACCATAAATGTTTCATACATTAATTAACCCTTTTTGGTCTTTAACCTATGTTTCAAAGTAAGGCGAGGGAAAAAGTTTTGTTCGCGAAACGCCGTTACTTGAAACGGTCGTTTCTCCTAAACCGTGCATCGGAATCGAACGAACTACATATCAAAACGAAGCTCGTAACATGAGCTATCTAATCATGGCAGTGGTCATAATCTAGCAGGGGGTTCTCGGGTCCTAATGCTATGCACAAAAACAGTCCAAAGAAAATCGGACGTTACGACGGCTATGTTTACGCGATTTCCAAATTTTAAACCATACAAAACCAACCACAAACCAACCTCAAATCCAACATACAACCAACATCCATCCTTATCACATCATAACAACCCCAACCAATTCAATTTAATCATTCATACTTATGCTTAAACTTAACTTTAATCATACTTAAGTTCCTTTAAATCAAAACCACAACAATTACCATTCCATTTCACTACCATTCCAAATCCCAAACTCTAAATCATAACAACAAGCTACAATATCAACCCACTAATCAAAATCATCTTATAATATATAGGAATCTAGGGTTTGGAGATGGTATACCTTCCTTGAAGTGGTGGGTGGAGCTAGGAAGCCTTAAGAAGCTTGGAGAAGTCTTAAGAATGCTTGGATCTTCAAGAAAACCAAGAAAAGTTCAAGTTAAAAATCTTGAAAACACTATTCATTGTCTTCTTCTTTGATTAAATGAAGAAGATTGAGAAAGAATTAATGGCTTAAACTCATGATATAGTCCTAACTAAGCATGAAGATGATTAGGGAATTATCTTACCAATTTAGGAGGCTTGGATCTTGAGTTTTGAAATTCTATGCCTTTAAAAAAAGCTAAAAGCCGAGAGCAAATGAAGAACTCATGCCTTGGTTGCTTTTGATTTTTGATGAGAATGATTTTTACTTGGCTTGGTTGACTTGTTTTGTATTTGATTTAGTCAATTACTTTCTTGCCCTTGAAATTGTGTGGTTACAAAGCTACCACACCTCCTTCCTTCCCATATCATGCTTATGTCATCCTCATGATGTCATCCTCCCTTCCTTGTCCTCTTTCTATTGGTTGGATGACATCCTTCCCACTAATCCCTTTGATTAACTTCCTAATCGTTTGCCTAATGACCGCTGATCTGTTATACGGTTCGCTTAACTTTCGTTCTCGTTTATCGTTTGAAGGATCATACCCGGGATCTTATTACTTAGGTTCCCTTAACCTTTCTCAATACATTATATTCCTTTTTATGATCCTCTATTATAATCCTTTAATTTAAATCCTTTTTATCCTGTTACCTTATACTCAATTCTCTCCGTATCTTGTGGATTTCCGGGAAAAACCAAAGTGTTCGGAATTGGATTCTGACGATCTTTACATACACTTATATACTTCATAGAGTACTAATAATATCCCAGAATATCCATAACAGAACCCCTACATAGTGTGGCGTGAAAAGTTTTCTCATTCAGCTAAAACACTATTCACAAGGGTTACAAAAAGTTAAAAAATTTTGGGGTTATTACAGTCTCCCCTCCTTAAAAGGATTCCGTCCCGGAATCAAACAGAAAACAAATGGGGGTACTTTTCTAGCATTGTGCTCTCTAGTTCCCAAGTTGATTCTTCCACATTATGATTCTGCCATAGTACTCTGACTAGCTTGATCACTTTGTTCCGAAGCACCTGCTCCTTCTTATCCATAATTCTTACTGGCTTCTCCACGTAAGTTAGATCTGGCTGCATATCCACCTGCTCGTACTCCACTATGTGTCTGGCATCCCGATGATACCTCCTTAGCATTGACACATGGAACACATTATGAACTTGTTGCAAATTAGGGGGTAGGGCTAGCTCGTAAGCTAACTTTCCAATCCGTCTTAATATCTCAAAAGGTCCAATGTATCTTGGGCTTAGTTTTCCTTTCTTTCCGAACCTCATTAATCCCTTCCAAGGGGATACTTTCAGCAGTACTAAGTCCCCTACTTCATATTCCTTGTCCTTTCGGGCTAGGTCTGCATATTTCTTTTGTCTGTCTTGGGCTGCTACAAGTCGCCCTCTGATAAGATCCACTATATCTTTGGTCCTTTGGACCACTTCGGGTCCGAGCATCTTCCGCTCTCCTACTTCATCCCAGTATAAGGGAGATCGACACCTTCTTCCGTACAGGGCCTCATAAGGCGGCATTCCGATGCTAGCATGAAAGCTATTGTTATAAGAAAACTCGATCAACGGCAAGTGATCATCCCAACTTCCTTTAAGGTCTATTGCACAGACTCTCAACATATCCTCTAGTGTCTGGATGGTCCTTTCACTCTGTCCATCCGTTTGGGGATGGTACGCGGTACTCATATTTAACTTGGTCCCCGCACACTCCTGAAAGCTCCTCCAAAATCTGGAGTTGAACCTAGGGTCTCGGTCTGAGACAATGGACGCTGGGACTCCATGTCGTGTCACTATTTCCTTAAGGTAAATGTCCACCAGTCTATCGACTGTGTATCTCTCATTGATAGGAATGAAATGAGCTGACTTTGTCAGTCGGTCTATAATTACCCAAATGGCGTCGTGATTGGCTTTCGTCCTTGGCAAGCCTACAACAAAATCCATCGCTATCTGTTCCCATTTCCATTCGGGAATCTCCAGGGGTCGCAAAAGTCCACTGGGTCTCTGGTGCTCTGCCTTTACTCTTTGGCAAGTCAAACACTTGTTTACCCATTCTGCTACGTCCCTCTTCATGTTGGGCCACCAATAATATTCCTTCAAATCCCTATACATCTTGGTACTTCCTGGGTGAATGGAATACCTTGAACTATGGCTTTCATCCAAAATCTCATCTTTAAGTTCTTGAACATTCGGAACCCAAATTCGGTAGGAGTACCTCATTATCCCCTTATCATCTTTTTCAGTATGGATCTCCTCTCCAGTCATTGACTCTCTGCCTTCATTCATTATTTTCTCCTGGCACAATCTGATTTTTTCCAATAACTCTGGCTGCATTGAGATCTCAAAAAGCTTTTCAGTTCTGGTTCCGGTTACCTTTACTTCTATTTCCATTCTCTCAAAATCCCTTATCAACTCTTCCGAAGTCGTTATCATTCTGAGTCTTTCCTTTCTACTAAGGGCATCAGCCACCACATTGGCTTTTCCTGGATGATAGAGAATCTCACAATCATAGTCCTTGATTAGTTCTAACCATCTCCTCTGGCGCATGTTGAGCTCTTTCTGCGTAAATATGTACTTGAGGCTCTTATGGTCTGTGAAAATCTCGCACTTCTCTCCATACAAGTAGTGCCTCCAAATTTTTAAAGCAAATACTATTGTCGCGAGCTCAAGGTCATGAGTAGGATATCTAACCTCGTATTCCTTCAATTGTCTCGATGCATACGCAATAACTCTACCGTGCTGCATAAGCACACATCCTAATCCTTTGTGCGACGCGTCACTATATATCACAAAATCTCCTTTTCCGTCCGGCAATGCCAATACCGGAGCCGTTATCAACCTTTTCTTTAATTCCTGAAAACTGTTCTCGCATTTCTCCGTCCATTCAAACTTCTCTGTCTTACGAGTAAGTCGTGTCAAAGGGGCTGCGATCTTCGCAAAGTCCTGTATAAATCTACGATAGTAGCCGGCCAATCCTATGAAACTCCTTACCTCTGTGGGTGTGGTTGGCCTTTCCCAATTTGAGACCGCCTCTATCTTGGAGGGGTCGACCAATACTCCTTCTTTATTGATCACATGTCCTAAAAACTGTACTTCATTCCGCCAGAATTCACACTTCGAGAATTTGGCATATAACTGCTCCTCTCTGAGTATTCCTAGAGCTATCCTCAAATGCTCTGCATGTTCTGCCTCAGTCCTTGAGTAGATCAAAATATCATCGATAAAAACTATCACACACTTGTCCAAGTACTTCTTAAATACTCTATTCATTAAATCCATGAAAGCCGCTGGGGCGTTGGTTAATCCAAAGGACATTACCAAGAACTCATAATGCCCATACCTGGTACGGAACGCTGTCTTGGAAATATCTTCGGGTTTAATCTTTAGTTGGTGATATCCAGTTCTCAGGTCAATCTTGGAAAAATAAACAGCATCCTTTAGCTGGTCGAACAGATCGTCTATTCTAGGCAATGGGTACCTGTTCTTTATGGTTAGCTTGTTCAACTCTCGATAGTCTATGCACAACCTCATGCTCCCATCTTTCTTCTTAACAAATAAAACTGGTGCTCCCCACGGAGACACACTGGGTCTTATCATACCCTTATCCAAGAGTTCCTGCAATTGGATAGCTAATTCCTTCATTTCTAACTGGGGCTAACCGGTAAGGTGCTTTTGAAACTGGCGCCGTCCCTGGGGCCAACTCAATAGCGAATTCAATCACTCTATCGGGTGGTAATCCCGGAAGGTCTTGTGGGAATACATCTTCAAATTCGTTGACTACTGGAATATCTTGTAAGTTGGGCACCTCCTTCTGCGTGTCCACCACATAGGCTAGGTAAGCCTCACTTCCTTTTCGTAGCATCCTTTTGGCCTGGGCCATAGTCAAAAATTTCTGCGTCTGCCTCTTTCCTCTAAATATAACTTCTTTCTTCCCGGGGATATTTAACTTAACTTTCTTCCCTTTACAGTCTATCTGAGCATCGTTGCTAGATAGCCAGTCCATTCCCAAAATCACATCAAACTCCCCTAATTTAAAAGGAATCAGATCAACACTGAAAGATTGCTCCCCTATGCCTATCTCACAGGCGGGGTGAATCTGGTTAACAGGAATAATTTCATGATTGGCTATTTCTACTTGTAAGGGTTCTATCAAGGGTTCAGCCTTAAGTCTTAACTTACGCGCAAGGTCCTTTGATATAAAAGATTTAGTTGCTCCCGAATCAAATAAAACATTTGCACTGACTGAATTTAGAGAAAGGGTACCTGCTATCACATCTGAATCTTTCATAGCATCCTGGACTGTCATGTTGAAAGTCCTCGCAGTAGGTGGCTTATTAGAAGCAGCCCTGCTTGCTCCCGAAGCTGCTGGTTTGTTCATTGGGCATTCCTTCTTCCAATGACCCGGGCGTCCACACCGATGACAATTGGTGGTTGGAACGACGGCAGGGATTGATGATGGGCACTTAGTTGAATAGTGGCCTTCCCGACCAGCACTTAAAACAGGTTACTGGCCTTCCTTTACACTCCCCAGTGTGATTCCTTCCACATATGTTACAGGCTGGCAATGGGGGTCGAGACTGGTTGGAATAGGACATTCTTGACTTCTGGCCGCCCTGGCTCACACTCACACTCATTGGCCGCTTAAACCCAGTGTTCCTTCCTGGTAGGGACACTGCTCCTCGATTAAATCTAGTTGGGAAGCTCCTTCCTGCGGAACCTCCACCCATGCTCATACTTTTCCTCTTTATTCCTTTCTCCTCTCTTTCCTTCTGCATCTGTTCACTTCCAACTTCTACAATCGTTGCCTTTTGCACCAGAGTGGCATAGTCCGTAAGCTCAAGGATTGCCACCCTATTCTGAATCCACGGTTTCAGTCCCTGCTGAAACCTCCTAGCTTTCTTTTCCTCGGTGCTCACAAACTCCGGCACAAACCTTGATAACTCAGTAAATTTGCCTCGTACTCTGCTACAGACAAGTTATTCTGCTTTAGCTCCAAGAACTTGAGCTCCATCTGGCTTTCCATAAACCTCGGGAAATACTTTCCCAGAAACAACTGACTAAATCTCTCCCAGGTTATAATAGTATCTGTCTCCATGTTTTTCTTGGCCTCCCACCAGTAGTTAGCTTCTCCTTTCAGAAGGTAGGTAGCAAATACAGTCTTCTGTGCCTCATCGATACTCAAAATCTCAAAAGATTTCTCCATTTCCTTTAACCATGCCCTTGCCTCAACTGGGTCGGCTGATCCGTGGAACTCAGGGGGCTTAAGGGACTTAAAAGCCCTGAAAGAGTTTGCCACAGCATTGTTACTTCCTTGAGGGGGTGGGTTGGGTTGACGTTCCAAATTCTGCCTTAGGAGTTGCATGAACTGGCTCATGGGATCCATGCCTGGGTTTGGTACTGGTTGCTCAACCTCGGTTTCTCCTTCTTCAGCCTCTATCTCAAATCCCTCAACATCATATGTTTCCTCTTCCTTTTCATACAGGGAGTCATCCTGTTCCACATAATCCTCATCTTCCTCTTCACTGTGTTCTTGGTTTCTATTGTCCTGATTATGGCTTCCCTGGTCCTCAGATCCAGGGTTCGCCCTAGTTCCAATCTTTCTTGGCGGCATGATTCTGATAATAATAAAAACAATTATTGGGAAAATTTCAACGTTAGGTCACAATCATATACATCATTGTGCCTTGCACGGCTCTTATAATGGGGAGAACGTATATCGCAATCCTATTATTTTAAGAAAGTTCTAATACGAAGTGCAGTAATAATAATGATAAAACAGTGATCACGTCACTATGGAACTGAACCGAAAGGAAACAAATATATACATAATGCGAGAAATACATAGTTTGATCTGGTCAAAAGTACAACAGTGCTACAGTCATCTATCCCAAAAGTGATACACAAGAGTCTATCTGTCTAGTCAGAAAAAGGGATGCTATATACAAGTCAACTATCCCGGAAAATTGGCTCTTACTAAGGCCTCGGCTAACTAGACAACTAGACTATTCCATCATCAATCCTGAATCACACACCGGAGCGGGTCAGCTCCCAAACCCTTTCCATCGCACGACGGAAGATATAGTCGGCCTGCCGCCTGGAGATCCTACCATGCCTGTCCCCCTGGAGAGATCTGAGTCTCGCTCGGGACGTGAGCTCTATCCCCGTAAGCTCCCTCCTCAAGGATCGGGGTATAGAAGCCCTGGTCTCATAAGCTCGGGTACGCCTACCCGCCCTCTCTGCATCCAACTCCCTCCTGGCCTCATCTAGTCGGCCCTCGGCAACAGCCACTCGGGTCCTCAATACATCCTGAACATATCCATGAGCTAACGAAGACTGCCTGTGGGCAGGGTCAAGAGGTGGTGAATCCGGAGCCGCTGAGGGTGCCTCCTCGGTCTGCCTAGGCTCGGAAGTATGGGTCTCTGAGCTGTCATCATCAGGAATCCAAGATAGTGGTGGAGGGGTAGGGGCTCTGACCACCGGAAGTGTGGGTAAAGGGATACCAGCATACACTACCATAGATCCAACACGCTCCTCAGCTACTGGGACCTCATCCGGGTCCTCCTCATCTGGAATAGCAATAACCTCTGTCTCTGACTCCTCTGAGGGGTCCTCCTCATCTGAAACAGCAATGACCTCCGTCTCAGGCTCCTCTGAGGGGTCCTCCTCATCCTCCTCCATCTCAGGCTCCTCCTGATCCTCAACATCTAGCAATGCCTCATCATGCTCACGCTCGAACATCTCAGGGTCCTCTATCTCAGGCGCCTACACATTAAACGAGCTAAGTTACTATCATGATACTTATAAGGGTTCCCGTAAGGGTTTTAACTGTCAGCACTACTTTAAGTAGTCCGACCATGAACTTGGCAAGAGTTCTTATTATCTTTGTGAGTTTGTTATTATATCGTCGCATCATCTCTGAGGTTTATAACGCTTAGCTCTGATACCATTTCTGTAACACCCCCAGATCCGGGGTCGGGGATCCGGGTTGTCACGGTCTTTCTTTCCACAATATCACTTCACTTAATTAATAATAAATAACCTCATGCTGTGACCCCACTACTAACACACACCACAACCCGTTATAGTCTCAGAGATGAAATTGAAATAAGTACAAGTCTTTGAATCCACAATTTAAAATTATTACAACCCAAAGTGATTACTTGATAATTTACAGTTAATTGCCATTATCTGCCACAAGTTATAATTATACATAATTTGATTCTCAAAAGTAGATGGTCTGAACTACAATGGATCTACCTCTGCAGCTATAGCAGCCACAACATCATCGGGAAGACGCGGGGCGCTTCCCACGCGCTTGCGCTGGGTCTGCTGGAGTCTGGCCATCTCTCCTAACTGTTGTTGTGTGATGAAGAAATAAAGCAAGAGTGAGCCTTACAGCTCGCAAGATAATACATAGTGATAACAATAATATAAGTATCTAAATGGATACTCACTAGAATCTTTATCGTGTGTAAGATAATTACTTACTAGATATAATGTAAAAACAAGGAATGAAGTTACCAATACTTCACCACACTTATATCATTTATAAAGCTACTTGAACTACCACCGTTCAAAGTATTATAAGTTTTAAGAAAAACATCCCATAGATGAGACCACAAGTTAAGACTTGAATAGATTCAATCTTTGAAATATTATTGAATGAAAAAGTTATGAGATACTTTATTTAGTCCCGATATATATATATCCACATATATATATCTCTAAAACATTTCCTGGAACCTCTGTTATGTAAAGTATGAACAGAGTTGCAATATCCAATGAATTTGGAAGGAAAAGAAAACCTTTGGCATAAACCAGATATCTTGCTGATCAGGCAAAGATACCCATTAGTAACCTTTTCTACTAGTAGATGGACGAATCCCCCACTGGTCATCACCCTGGCCGCATTAGGACCTATGCTGGACTGCCACTCAGCCACTTATGCATTTGATGGACTCCCACTGAGCCACTTACACTATCATGGACGCCCACTGAGCCCATGTTGCTTATGCCGACTCAATAGATGGACTTACTTCCCGAACGTTGGGTAAGTAATCAATTCATTTACCAAAACTGCAACCTTGTTGCGAATATAAAATACACCACAGAGCCGGATCCCTCAGGTTTTGAACGAGTATTTAAATCCCCTTTAAAAGGAAGATCTTAAATATAAAAATGAGTTTTGGGATCCGCTCTAACTTTTAAAAATCATTTTGAAGACTCGAAAACACTTTATAGAGTGTTTGGAGTAAAGCTGATTTAATGAAGTAAATCAGTCCCCAGAATATTTAGAAAATGACTGAATATTATTATTTAAATAATATTCCCATAAAGAATAATCTTTATAAAAATAATTGAAGTAGAAGTATTGAAATTTATACTTGAAACGAGTATTAAATAACCAAAGATATACTTATATAAAAGTATTATCTTTATTTGAATAATCGAAAATAAGTTTGATTATTTACACCTTATTCTTTAATAAAATAAAGAATATATCTCAGCAAATAATCGGAGTCATAGATCCTCAAATGAATATTCAAATAATATTCATTAAATAATATAAACTGAGTCATAAGCCCTCGAATGAATATTCAAATAATATTCAATAAATAATATAAAGGAGTCATAAGCCCTCGAATGAATATTCAATATAATATTATTAATAAATAAACGGAGTCATAAGCCTTCGAATAATATTCGAAATAATATTCAATAATAATATAAAAGGAGTCATAAGTCCTCGAATGAATATTCAAATAATATTCAATAATAAAATAAAGTTAAAGTTATCGAATAAACCTTATTCGATTAATAGTTTGGAAAAACTATAACCATATATATATATAAATATATATATATATATATATCCATATCCATATATATACAAAATCTACTCGGGATCCTCGACTCCCGGTTTTAGAAAATATTTTCACCTTTGGGTCCCTATACTAAGGGTATATGCAAGATACCGCTATCCTCTAGCATAGGTATTATCAACTGAACCTAACAGATATATATTTCAAGAATATGAAACAGGCATGCATATATACCATATCACATGCTACAATATATCGCAAGATTTGCTAATTAACCAACATGCATCTATCGCAAGATAATGCAAATACATATATTCATCACAACAACAGTATAACGGATAGAATACTTGCCTGAGCGACTTGGGGGTGAGAAAGGCTCGGGACGAGTCTGATAACCTATAAACAACAAGTAAGTTGGAATTAAACCAAAATCACTTGTAAACCTATACTTTAACTAACTTAGACTCTAACGCTTGTTTTGCGCTCACCGATTCGCTTAAGTCACTCGGGTACCCTCGGCTCCACCATTTTTAATAATTTAACCTTTACGAGTTTTAAAGCGATTCCTTCGCGAATGTCTTACCAACTGCCTAACACACTTACCATAAATGTTTCATACATTAATTAACCCTTTTTGGTCTTTAACCTATGTTTCAAAGTAAGGCGAGGGAAAAAGTTTCGTTCGCGAAACGCCGTTACTTGAAACGGTCGTTTCTCCTAAACCGTGCATCGGAATCGAACGAACTACATATCAAAACGAAGCTCGTAACATGAGCTATCTAATCATGGCAGTGGTCATAATCTAGCAGGGGGTTCTCGGGTCCTAATGCTATGCACAAAAACAGTCCAAAGAAAATCGGACGTTACGACGGCTATGTTTACGCGATTTCCAAATTTTAAACCATACAAAACCAACCACAAACCAACCTCAAATCCAACATACAACCAACATCCATCCTTATCACATCATAACAACCCCAACCAATTCAATTTAATCATTCATACTTATGCTTAAACTTAACTTTAATCATACTTAAGTTCCTTTAAATCAAAACCACAACAATTACCATTCCATTTCACTACCATTCCAAATCCCAAACTCTAAATCATAACAACAAGCTACAATATCAACCCACTAATCAAAATCATCTTATAATATATAGGAATCTAGGGTTTGGAGATGGTATACCTTCCTTGAAGTGGTGGGTGGAGCTAGGAAGCCTTAAGAAGCTTGGAGAAGTCTTAAGAATGCTTGGATCTTCAAGAAAACCAAGAAAAGTTCAAGTTAAAAAACTTGAAAACACTATTCATTGTCTTCTTCTTTGATTAAATGAAGAAGATTGAGAAAGAATTAATGGCTTAAACTCATGATATAGTCCTAACTAAGCATGAAGATGATTAGGGAATTATCTTACCAATTTAGGAAGCTTGGATCTTGAGTTTTGAAATTCTTGCCTTTGAAAAATGCTAAAAGCCGAGAGCAATGGAAGAACTCATGCCTTGGTTGCTTTTGATTTTTGATGAGAATGATTTTTACTTGGCTTGGTTGACTTGTTTTGTATTTGATTTAGTCAATTACTTTCTTGCCCTTGAAATTGTGTGGTTACAAAGCTACCACACCTCCTTCCTTCCCATGTCATGCTTATGTCATCCTCATGATGTCATCCTCCCTTCCTTGTCCTCTTTCTATTGGTTGGATGACATCCTTCCCACTAATCCCTTTGATTAACTTCCTAATCGTTTGCCTAATGACCGCTGATCTGTTATACGGTTCGCTTAACTTTCGTTCTCGTTTATCGTTTGAAGGATCATACCCGGGATCTTATTACTTAGGTTCCCTTAACCTTTCTCAATACATTATATTCCTTTTTATGATCCTCTATTATAATCCTTTAATTTAAATCCTTTTTATCCTGTTACCTTATACTCAATTCTCTCCGTATCTTGTGGATTTCCGGGAAAAACCAAAGTGTTCGGAATTGGATTCTGACGATCTTTACATACACTTATATACTTCATAGAGTACTAATAATATCCCAGAATATCCATAACAGAACCCCTACATAGTGTGGCGTGAAAAGTTTTCTCATTCAGCTAAAACACTATTCACAAGGGTTACAAAAAGTTGAAAAATTTTGGGGTTATTACAGTCTCCCCTCCTTAAAAGGATTCCGTCCCGGAATCAAACAGAAAACAAATGGGGGTACTTTTCTAGCATTGTGCTCTCTAGTTCCCAAGTTGATTCTTCCACATTATGATTCTGCCATAGTACTCTGACTAGCTTGATCACTTTGTTCCGAAGCACCTGCTCCTTCTTATCCATAATCCTTACTGGCTTCTCCACGTAAGTTAGATCTGGCTGCATATCCACCTGCTCATACTCCACTATGTGCCTGGCATCCCGATGATACCTCCTTAGCATTGACACATGGAACACATTATGAACTTGTTGCAAATTAGGGGGTAGGGCTAGCTCGTAAGCTAACTTTCCAATCCGTCTTAATATCTCAAAAGGTCCAATGTATCTTGGGCTTAGTTTTCCTTTCTTTCCGAACCTCATTAATCCCTTCCAAGGGGATACTTTCAACAGTACTAAGTCCCCTACTTCATATTCCTTGTCCTTTCGGGCTAGGTCTGCATATTTCTTTTGTCTGTCTTGGGCTGCTACAAGTCGCCCTCTGATAAGATCCACTATATCTTTGGTCCTTTGGACCACTTCGGGTCCGAGCATCTTCCGCTCTCCTACTTCATCCCAGTATAAGGGAGATCGACACCTTCTTCCGTACAGGGCCTCATAAGGCGGCATTCCGATGCTAGCATGAAAGCTATTGTTATAAGAAAACTCGATCAACGGCAAGGTGATCATCCCAACTTCCTTTAAGGTCTATTGCACAGACTCTCAACATATCCTCTAGTGTCTGGATGGTCCTTTCACTCTGTCCATCCGTTTGGGGATGGTACGCGGTACTCATATTTAACTTGGTCCCCGCACACTCCTGAAAGCTCCTCCAAAATCTGGAGTTGAACCTAGGGTCTCGGTCTGAGACAATGGACGCTGGGACTCCATGTCGTGTCACTATTTCCTTAAGGTAAATGTCCACCAGTCTATCGACTGTGTATCTCTCATTGATAGGAATGAAATGAGCTGACTTTGTCAGTCGGTCTATAATTACCCAAATGGCGTCGTGATTGGCTTTCGTCCTTGGCAAGCCTACAACAAAATCCATCGCTATCTGTTCCCATTTCCATTCGGGAATCTCCAGGGGTCGCAAAAGTCCACTGGGTCTCTGGTGCTCTGCCTTTACTCTTTGGCAAGTCAAACACTTGTTTACCCATTCTGCTACGTCCCTCTTCATGTTGGGCCACCAATAATATTCCTTCAAATCCCTATACATCTTGGTACTTCCTGGGTGAATGGAATACCTTGAACTATGGCTTTCATCCAAAATCTCATCTTTAAGTTCTTGAACATTCGGAACCCAAATTCGGTAGGAGTACCTCATTATCCCCTTATCATCTTTTTCAGTATGGATCTCCTCTCCAGTCATTGACTCTCTGCCTTCATTCATTATTTTCTCCTGACACAATCTGATCTTTTCCAATAACTCTGGCTGCATTGAGATCTCAAAAAGCTTTTCAGTTCCGGTTCCGGTTACCTTTACTTCTATTTCCATTCTCTCAAAATCCCTTATCAACTCTTCCGAAGTCGTTATCATTCTGAGTCTTTCCTTTCTACTAAGGGCATCAGCCACCACATTGGCTTTCCCTGGATGATAGAGAATCTCACAATCATAGTCCTTGATTAGTTCTAACCATCTCCTCTGGCGCATGTTGAGCTCTTTCTGCGTAAATATGTACTTGAGGCTCTTATGGTCTGTGAAAATCTCGCACTTCTCTCCATACAAGTAGTGCCTCCAAATTTTTAAAGCAAATACTATTGCCGCGAGCTCAAGGTCATGAGTAGGATATCTAACCTCGTATTCCTTCAATTGTCTCGACGCATACGCAATAACTCTACCGTGCTGCATAAGCACACATCCTAATCCTTTGTGCGACGCGTCACTATATATCACAAAATCTCCTTTTCCGTCCGGCAATGCCAATACCGGAGCCGTTATCAACCTTTTCTTTAATTCCTGAAAACTGTTCTCGCATTTCTCCGTCCATTCAAACTTCTCTGTCTTACGAGTAAGTCGTGTCAAAGGGGCTGCGATCTTCGCAAAGTCCTGTACAAATCTACGATAGTAGCCGGCCAATCCTATGAAACTCCTTACCTCTGTGGGTGTGGTTGGCCTTTCCCAATTTGAGACCGCCTCTATCTTGGAGGGGTCGACCAATACTCCTTCTTTATTGATCACATGTCCTAAAAACTGTACTTCATTCCGCCAGAATTCACACTTCGAGAATTTGGCATATAACTGCTCCTCTCTGAGTATTCCTAGAGCTATCCTCAAATGCTCTGCATGTTCTGCCTCAGTCCTTGAGTAGATCAAAATATCATCGATAAAAACTATCACACACTTGTCCAAGTACTTCTTAAATACTCTATTCATTAAATCCATGAAAGCCGCTGGGGCGTTGGTTAATCCAAAGGACATTACCAAGAACTCATAATGCCCATACCTGGTACGGAACGCTGTCTTGGAAATATCTTCGGGTTTAATCTTTAGTTGGTGATATCCAGTTCTCAGGTCAATCTTGGAAAAATAAACAGCATCCTTTAGCTGGTCGAACAGATCGTCTATTCTAGGCAATGGGTACCTGTTCTTTATGGTTAGCTTGTTCAACTCTCGATAGTCTATGCACAACCTCATGCTCCCATCTTTCTTCTTAACAAATAAAACTGGTGCTCCCCACGGAGACACACTGGGTCTTATCATACCCTTATCCAAGAGTTCCTGCAATTGGATAGCTAATTCCTTCATTTCTAACGGGGCTAACCGGTAAGGTGCTTTTGAAACTGGCGCCGTCCCTGGGGCCAACTCAATAGCGAATTCAATCACTCTATCGGGTGGTAATCCCGGAAGGTCTTGTGGGAATACATCTTCAAATTCGTTGACTACTGGAATATCTTGTAAGTTGGGCACCTCCTTCTGCGTGTCCACCACATAGGCTAGGTAAGCCTCACTTCCTTTTCGTAGCATCCTTTTGGCCTGGGCCATAGTCAAAAATTTCTGCGTCTGCCTCTTTCCTCTAAATATAACTTCTTTCTTCCCGGGGATATTTAACTTAACTTTCTTCCCTTTACAGTCTATCTGAGCATCGTTGCTAGATAGCCAGTCCATTCCCAAAATCACATCAAACTCCCCTAATTTAAAAGGAATCAGATCAACACTGAAAGATTGCTCCCCTATGCCTATCTCACAGGCGGGGTGAATCTGGTTAACAGGAATAATTTCATGATTGGCTATTTCTACTTGTAAGGGTTCTATCAAGGGTTCAGCCTTAAGTCTTAACTTACGCGCAAGGTCCTTTGATATAAAAGATTTAGTTGCTCCCGAATCAAATAAAACATTTGCACTGACTGAATTTAGAGAAAGGGTACCTGCTATCACATCTGAATCTTTCATAGCATCCTGGACTGTCATGTTGAAAGTCCTCGCAGTAGGTGGCTTATTAGAAGCAGCCCTGCTTGCTCCCGAAGCTGCTGGTTTGTTCATTGGGCATTCCTTCTTCCAATGACCCGGGCGTCCACACCGATGACAATTGGTGGTTGGAACGACGGCAGGGATTGATGACGGGCACTTAGTTGAATAGTGGCCTTCCCGACCGCACTTAAAACAGGTTACTGGCCTTCCTTTACACTCCCCAGTGTGATTCCTTCCACATATGTTACAGGCTGGCAATGGGGGTCGAGACTGGTTGGAATAGGACATTCTTGACTTCTGGCCGCCCTGGCTCACACTCACACTCATTGGCCGCTTAAACCCAGTGTTCCTTCCTGGTAGGGACACTGCTCCTCGATTAAATCTAGTTGGGAAGCTCCTTCCTGCGGAACCTCCACCCATGCTCATACTTTTCCTCTTTATTCCTTTCTCCTCTCTTTCCTTCTGCATCTGTTCACTTCCACTTCTACAATCGTTGCCTTTTGCACCAGAGTGGCATAGTCCGTAAGCTCAAGGATTGCCACCCTATTCTGGATCCACGGTTTCAGTCCCTGCTGAAACCTCCTAGCTTTCTTTTCCTCGGTGCTCACAAACTCCGGCACAAACCTTGATAACTCAGTAAATTTCGCCTCGTACTCTGCTACAGACAAGTTATTCTGCTTTAGCTCCAAGAACTTGAGCTCCATCTGGCTTTCCATAAACCTCGGGAAATACTTCCCCAGAAACAACTGACTAAATCTCTCCCAGGTTATAATAGCATCTGTCTCCATGTTTTTCTTGGCCTCCCACCAGTAGTTAGCTTCTCCTTTCAGAAGGTAGGTAGCAAATACAGTCTTCTGTGCCTCCTCGGTACTCAAAATCTCAAAAGATTTCTCCATTTCCTTTAACCATGCCCTTGCCTCAACTGGGTCGGCTGATCCGTGGAACTCAGGGGGCTTAAGGGACTTAAAAGCCCTGAAAGAGTTTGCCACAGCATTGTTACTTCCTTGAGGGGGTGGGTTGGGTTGACGTTCCAAATTCTGCCTTAGGAGTTGCATGAACTGGCTCACGGGATCCATGCCTGGGTTTGGTACTGGTTGCTCAACCTCGGTTTCTCCTTCTTCAGCCTCTATCTCAAATCCCTCAACATCATATGTTTCCTCTTCCTTTTCATACAGGGAGTCATCCTGTTCCACATAATCCTCATCTTCCTCTTCACTGTGTTCTTGGTTTCTATTGTCCTGATTATGGCTTCCCTGGTCCTCAGATCCAGGGTTCGCCCTAGTTCCAATCTTTCTTGGCGGCATGATTCTGATAATAATAAAAACAATTATTGGGAAAATTCAACGTTAGGTCACAATCATATACATCATTGTGCCTTGCACGGCTCTTATAATGGGGAGAACGTATATCGCAATCCTATTATTTTAAGAAAGTTCTAATACGAAGTGCAGTAATAATAATGATAAAACAGTGATCACGTCACTATGGAACTGAACCGAAAGGAAACAAATATATACATAATGCGAGAAATACATAGTTTGATCTGGTCAAAAGTACAACAGTGCTACAGTCATCTATCCCAAAAGTGATACACAAGAGTCTATCTGTCTAGTCAGAAAAAGGGATGCTATATACAAGTCAACTATCCCGGAAAATTGGCTCTTACTAAGGCCTCGGCTAACTAGACAACTAGACTATTCCATCATCAATCCCGAATCACACACCGGAGCGGGTCAGCTCCCAAACCCTTTCCATCGCACGACGGAAGATATAGTCGGCCTGCCGCCTGGAGATCCTACCATGCCTGTCCCCCTGGAGAGATCTGAGTCTCGCTCGGGACGTGAGCTCTATCCCCGTAAGCTCCCTCCTCAAGGATCGGGGTATAGAAGCCCTGGTCTCATAAGCTCGGGTACGCCTACCCGCCCTCTCTGCATCCAACTCCCTCCTGGCCTCATCTAGTCGGCCCTCGGCAACAGCCACTCGGGTCCTCAATACATCCTGAACATATCCATGAGCTAACGAAGACTGCCTGTGGGCAGGGTCAAGAGGTGGTGAATTCCGGAGCCGCTGAGGGTGCCTCCTCGGTCTGCCTAGGCTCGGAAGTATGGGTCTCTGAGCTGTCATCATCAGGAATCCAAGATAGTGGTGGAGGGGTAGGGGCTCTGACCACCGGAAGTGTGGGTAAAGGGATACCAGCATACACTACCATAGATCCAACACGCTCCTCAGCTACTGGGACCTCATCCGGGTCCTCCTCATCTGGAATAGCAATAACCTCTGTCTCTGACTCCTCTGAGGGGTCCTCCTCATCTGAAACAGCAATGACCTCCGTCTCAGGCTCCTCTGGGGGGTCCTCCTCATCCTCCTCCATCTCAGGCTCCTCCTGATCCTCAACATCTAGCAATGCCTCATCATGCTCACGCTCGAACATCTCAGGGTCCTCTATCTCAGGCGCCTACACATTAAACGAGCTAAGTTACTATCATGATACTTATAAGGGTTCCCATAAGGGTTTTAACTGTCAGCACTACTTTAAGTAGTCCGACCATGAACTTGGCAAGAGTTCTTATTATCTTTGTGAGTTTGTTATTATATCGTCGCATCATCTCTGAGGTTTATAACGCTTAGCTCTGATACCATTTCTGTAACACCCCCAGATCCGGGGTCGGGGATCCGGGTTGTCACATTCTTTCTTTCCACAATATCACTTCACTTAATTAATAATAAATAACCTCATGCTGTGACCCCACACTAACACACACCACAACCCGTTATAGTCTCAGAGATGAAATTGAAATAAGTACAAGTCTTTGAATCCACAATTTAAAATTATTACAACCCAAAATGATTACTTGATAATTTACAGTTAATTGCCATTATCTGCCACAAGTTATAATTATACATAATTTGATTCTCAAAAGTAGATGGTCTGAACTACAATGGATCTACCTCTGCAGCTATAGCAGCCACAACATCATCGGGAAGACGCGGGGCGCTTCCCACGCGCTTGCGCTGGGTCTGCTTGGAGTCTGGCCATCTCTCCTAACTGTTGTTGTGTGATGAAGAAATAAAGCAAGAGTGAGCCTTACAGCTCGCAAGATAATACATAGTGATAACAATAATATAAGTATCTAAATGGATACTCACTAGAATCTTTATCGTGTGTAAGATAATTACTTACTAGATATAATGTAAAAACAAGGAATGAAGTTACCAATACTTCACCACACTTATATCATTTATAAAGCTACTTGAACTACCACCGTTCAAAGTATTATAAGTTTTAAGAAAAACATCCCATAGATGAGACCACAAGTTGAGACTTGAATAGATTCAATCTTTGAAATATTATTGAATGAAAAAAAAGTTATGAGATACTTTATTTAGTCCCGATATATATATATCCACATATATATATCTCTAAAACATTTCCTGGAACCTCTGTTATGTAAAGTATGAACAGAGTTGCAATATCCAATAAATTTGGAAGGAAAAGAAAACCTTTGGCATAAACCAGATATCTTGCTGATCAGGCAAAGATACCCATTAGTAACCTTTTCTACTAGTAGATGGACGAATTCCCCACTGGTCATCACCCTGGTCATAATTAGGACCTTATGCTGGACTGCCACTCAGCCACTTATGCATTTGATGGACTCCCACTGAGCCACTTACACTATCATGGACGCCCACTGAGCCCATGTTGCTTATGCCGACTCAATAGATGGACTTACTTCCCGAACGTTGGGTAAGTAATCAATTCATTTACCAAAACTGCAACCTTGTTGCGAATATAAAATACACCACAGAGCCGGATCCCTCAGGTTTTAAGCGAGTATTTAAATCCCCTTAAAAAGGAAGATCTTAAATATAAAATTGAGTTTTGGGATCCGCTCTAACTTTTAAAAATCATTTTGAAGACTCGAAAACACTTTATAGAGTGTTTGGAGTAAAGCTGATTTAATGAAGTAAATCAGTCCCCAGAATATTTAGAAAATGACTGAATATTATTATTTAAATAATATTCCCATAAGAATAATCTTTATAAAAATAATTGAAGTAGAAGTATTAAAACTTATACTTGAAACGAGTATTAAATAACCAAAGATATACTTATATGAAAGTATTATCTTTATTTGAATAATCGAAAATAAGTTTGATTATTAACACCTTATTCTTTAATAAAATAAAGAATATATCTCAGCAAATAATCGGAGTCATAGATCCTCAAATGAATATTCAAATAATATTCATTAAATAATATAAACTGAGTCATAAGCCCTCGAATGAATATTCAAATAATATTCAATAAATAATATAAAGGAGTCATAAGCCCTCGAATGAATATTCATATAATATTTATTAATAAAATAAAAGGAGTCATACGCCTTCGAATAATATTCGAAATAATATTCAATAAATAATATAAAAGAGTCATAAGTCCTCGAATGAATATTCAAAATAATATTCAATAATAAAATAAAGTTAAAGTTATCGAATAAACCTTATTCGATTAATAGTTTGGAAAAACTATAACCATATATATATATAAATATATATATATATATATATATATCCATATCCATATATATACAAAATCTACTCGGGATCCTCGACTCCCGGTTTTAGAAAATATTTTCACCTTTGGGTCCCTATACTAAGGGTATATGCAAGATACCGCTATCCTCTAGCATAGGTATTATCAACTGAACCAACAGATATATATTTCAAGAATATGAAACAGGCATGCATATATATACCATATCACATGCTACAATATATCGCAAGATTTTGCTAATTAACCAACATGCATCTATCGCAAGATAATGCAAATACATATATTCATCACAACAACAGTATAACGGATAGAATACTTGCCTGAGCGACTTGGGGGTGAGAAAGGCTCGGGACGAGTCTGATAACCTATAAACAACAAGTAAGTTGGAATTAAACCAAAATCACTTGTAAACCTATACTTTAACTAACTTAGACTCTAACGCTTGTTTTGCGCTCACCGATTCGCTTAAGTCACTCGGGTACCCTCGGCTCCACCATTTTTAATAATTTAACCTTTACGAGTTTTAAAGCGATTCCTTCGCGAATGTCTTACCAACTGCCTAACACACTTACCATAAATGTTTCATACATTAATTAACCCTTTTTGGTCTTTAACCTATGTTTCAAAGTAAGGCGAGGGAAAAAGTTTCGTTCGCGAAACGCCGTTACTTGAAACGGTCATTTCTCCTAAACCGTGCATCGGAATCGAACGAACAACATATCAAAACGAAGATCGTAACATGAGCTATCTAATCATGGCAGTGGTCATAATCTAGCAGGGGGTTCTCGGGTCCTAATGCTATGCACAAAAACAGTCCAAAGAAAATCGGACGTTACGACGGCTATGTTTACGCGATTTCCAAATTTTAAACCATACAAAACCAACCACAAACCAACCTCAAATCCAACATACAACCAACATCCATCCTTATCACATTATAACAACCCCAACCAATTCAATTTAATCATTCATACTTATGCTTAAACTTAACTTTAATCATACTTAAGTTCCTTTAATCAAAACCACAACAATTACCATTCCATTTCACTACCATTCCAAATCCCAAACTCTAAATCATAACAACAAGCTACAATATCAACCCACTAATCAAAATCATCTTATAATATATAGGAATCTAGGGTTTGGAGATGGTATACCTTCCTTGAAGTGGTGGGTGGAGCTAGGAAGCCTTAAGAAGCTTGGAGAAGTCTTAAGAATGCTTGGATCTTCAAGAAAACCAAGAAAAGTTCAAGTTAAAAAAACTTGAAAACACTATTCATTGTCTTCTTCTTTGATTAAATGAAGAAGATTGAGAAAAAATTAATGGCTTAAACTCATGATATAGTCCTAACTAAGCATGAAGATGATTAGGGAATTATCTTACCAATTTAGGAGGCTTGGATCTTGAGTTTTGAAATTTTATTCCTTTAAAAAAAGCTAAAAGCCGAGAGCAAATGAAGAACTCATGCCTTGGTTGCTTTTGATTTTTGATGAGAATGATTTTTACTTGGCTTGGTTGACTTGTTTTGTATTTGATTTAGTCAATTACTTTCTTGCCCTTGAAATTGTGTGGTTACAAAGCTACCACACCTCCTTCCTTCTCATGTCATGCTTATGTCATCCTCATGATGTCATCCTCCATTCCTTGTCCTCTTTCTATTGGTTGGATGACATCCTTCCCGCTAATGCCTTTGATTAACTTCCTAATCGTTTGCCTAATGACCGCTGATCTGTTATACGGTTCGCTTAACTTTCGTTCTCGTTTATCGTTTGAAGGATCACACCCGGGATCTTATTACTTAGGTTCCCTTAACCTTTCTCAATACATTATATTCCTTTTTATGATCCTCTATTATAATCCTTTAATTTAAATCCTTTTTATCCTGTTACCTTATACTCAATTCTCTCCGTATCTTGTGGATTTCCGGGAAAAACCAAAGTGTTCGGAATTGGATTCTGACGATCTTTACATACACTTATATACTTCATAGAGTACTAATAATATCCCAGAATATCCATAACAGAACCCCTACATAGTGTGGCGTGAAAAGTTTTCTCATTCAGCTAAAACACTATTCACAAGGGTTACAAAAAGTTGAAAAATTTTGGGGTTATTACAGTGATGACCGGCGAGGAATTCATCCATCTATAGTAGAAAAGGTTACTTATTGGTATCTTTGCCTGATCAACAAGATATCAGGTTTATGCCAAGGTTTTCTCCTTTCCAAATTCATTGGATATTGCAACTCTGTTTATAATTTTCATTACAGAGGTTTTCAAGGAGTGTATGAAATGTATATATATATAGGTGTATATATATATCAGGACTTAATGAAGTATCTCGTAACTTCATTTCTTTCAAATGATATTTCAAAGATTGAATCTATTCAAGTGTTATCTTGTAGTCTCATCAGTGTGATGAACTTTTGAAACTGATTATAACTTGAATGGTGGTAGTTCAAGTAGTATTTGGAAAAGATATAAGTATATTGGAGTATCTTGTAACTTCGTCTTTTAAACTTATATCTAGTAAATGATTATCTTATGCATGTCAAATATTTTCAGAAAAAAACGTTGAGACAAGGTTAGATATATGAGATCACCTTGCAACGATATTTTTATACAGTTATAAACTGGAACTCTGTGTATATTATACATGTCAGAGGATTTCAAATATTGTGAAAAGTATATATGTATATATATACTAAATATTTTACGACTTGGTCGCGTTAAGATAACAAACTTGGTTCATTTCTTTTTGACCAAGACTTTCATGAGTACTATGAGAATGCTCATATATTGTTAATTATTATACATATTATTTCAGTGGGCTTGTTGCTCACCCTTGCTTTCTTCTTCATCACACAACAACAGATAGAAAAGATGAACATGACCAAGCTCCCAATTCGTGAGCGGATAGGAAACGTTCCGCAGTTTCCTATAGGCATTGATGCCGTTGTAGTTGAGGTAGGAACTACCAATAGGCTAGGCTTTCAACTATTGATGTACCAGACTTATTTATATTATGAATTGTAATAATGGCAAGGAATATGTAAATTTATTCAGAAACCCTTTTGAGGTGTAATGACTTATAATTGTGGAATAAAATGACTTGTGTTATTTTTGGTATTCATCTCTGAGACTATAACTTGTGGTGTGTGTGTGTATATTATGGGGTCACAGTACGCAGTAGTTGGTTGATTGTTAAGATTAAGTATTATTAAGGGAAATGGAACTCGTGACAACTCGAATCCCCGACCCCGGATTTGGGGGTGTTACACTCTGATTCTGTAAGTTCTGACGGGTTAACTTCTGATGTCATTGAAACTGTGGTAACAACTCCAAAGGAAAATGCACCTGTCCAGGGGAAGCAAGCTAAAGATCCTACTACAACTCAAGACTCTCAAGAAGCATCAGAACCTGTTACTGGCTCTTCAAGTTCTGATTCATCAAGTTCTGATGAGCCAAATTCTGATAATTCTGGAAACTCTGATTCTTCAAATTCTGAAGAATCTAACTCAAATTCTGAAGTCTCAGAGAGCACAACTGCAGGGGGAGCATTAGAAAATGCTGATGGAGACAACATGGATCATGGGGGAGGATCCAGTTCTAGAAATCAACTTCCATCTGCAAGAAAGTGGACCAAATCACATACAACTGACTTAATAATTGGAGATCATGAAGCAGGTGTCAGAACTAGAACTGCAACATCAAATGAATGTCTCTATCATTCTTTTTTATCTCAGACTAAACCAAAGAAAGTGGAAGAAGTTCTTCAAAATGCTGATTGGGTGCAAGCAATGCAGGAAGAGTTAAATGAATTTAAAAGAAATAAAGTCTGGACCCTAGTGCCAAGACCAAAGAACAGATCAGTTGTTGGCACAAAGTGGGTGTTCAGAAACAAAACTGACAGTGATGGCATAAATACAAGGAATAAAGCAAGGATGGTTGCTAAAGGCTACTCTCAACAGGAGGGTATTAATTATGATGAAACATTTGCACCAGTTAGATTGGAAGCCATAAGAATCTTTTTGGCTTATGTTGCTCACAAAAAGTTTAAAGTCTTTCAAATGGATGTGAAAAGTGTTTTTCTCAATGGAGAATTGGAAGACGAGGTATATCTTAAACAACCTCCAGGATTTGAAGATCCAAAATTTCCAAATCATGTCTACAGATTAGATAAAGCACTTTACGGCCTTAAGCAAGCTCCAAGAGCATGGTATGAGACTTTAACTCAATTCCTTCTGGAAAGTGGATTTCACAGAGGTACAATTGATAAAACACTGTTCTACCTCAACCATAGAAAGGACTTACTTTTGGTATAAATATATGTTGATGATATCATATTTGGTTCTACAAATGCCAAGCTCTGTGAAAGATTTGCAAAGCTAATGTAGTCAAGATATCAAATGAGTATGATAGGAGAACTTAGCTATTTTCTGGGACTTCAAGTCAAGAAAAATGAAAAAGGTACTTTTATCTGTCAATCCAAGTACACCAGAAATTTACCCAAGAAATTTGGAATGCAAGACAGTTCAACTGCATCCACTCCCATGGCCACTTCAACCAAGTTAGATAAAGATGCTGGTTCATCAGTAGATATTACTAACTACAGAGGTATGATTGGCTCTTTACTCTATTTACCTGCAAGTAGATCTGATATCATGTATGCTACCTGTCTTTGTGCAAGATTTCAGGCTGATCCAAGAGAACCTCATCTAATAGCTGTGAAAAGAATTTTCAAGTACCTCAAGGGTACAGCTGATCTAATATTGTGGTATCCTAGAGAATCAGATTTTAAGATAATAGGTTACTCAGATGGAGATTTTGCAGAATACAAAATAGACAGGAAAATCACAAGTGGAAGCTGCCAATTTCTTGGAGGCAGATTAGTTTCTTGGTTTTGCAAGAAACATAAATCAATTTCCACATCAACTACAAAAGCATAATATATTGGTGCAGGAAGCTGTTGTGCACAGATTCTTTGGATGAAGAATCAGTTACTGGATTATGGGTTAGAATTTTCTAAAATACCTATTTACTGTGATAATCAAAGTGCTATTGTAATGACAGGTAATCCAGTTCAACACTCAATGACAAAGCACATCAGCATTAGCTACCATTTCATAAGGGTACATGTGATGGAAGGTACAGTGGAATTGCATTTTGTTCTAACAGATCAACAACTAGCAGATATCTTCACAAAACCACTATGTGAAGCTACTTTTACAAGACTGGTAAATGAACTTTGAATGGTTTCAGGTTCTTTCTCTAAATCTGCTTAGTTTTGTTCTCATGCATCAGACTTTATGATCAATGTTTACAGATTATCTTATCTTCAAGTAATCTGTGCTTAAATTGAAATACATTAATTGCTGATTGTTATCTGATGTTGATCTATATTGTTAGGTCACACACACTGTAAAGGGGGTGAATACAGTATATAATACAATCAAATCGAACTTTAATATCTTAAGTAACAGAAAACAAACTTTATTAAAACAATAAACTCTGTTACAGTATGGAACTGTTACCTCTCAGTGATGAACAAATATCACGAGAGCTGCTAGGGTTACAATGAATAATCTTCTTGAATATGATAACACTTATAGTGTAAACCCTATGTCTGTGTTTATATACTACACAGTTACAAGATAATCGCTAATTGATATGGAATATAATTCTGCTTCCTAAAATATATCAATCAGATATCTTTTCTTCCAAGTATTCCATTCTTCACGGAATTCCTTCTTCATGCATATCTCTTCTTATGTTTATCTCGATCTTCTTTCCTTTAATCAGCTACTGTCCTTATCTGAACGTCCTTCAGCACTTAAGTTCTGATATCTAACTTCTGATGATTATCTCCTGATAATATAAGTACTGATATCCTTAAGTCCTGACTTCCAGTATAAGTACTGATTAATGGTTAAGTACCTATTTGTCCTGTTAAGTAAGATCTGAAATCTAAACATAAATCATATTAGTCATGACATTATCAAATATATCTAACAATCTCCCCCAACTTGTAAATTAGCATAATATACAATTTTAACAGATATTTGATGATGTCAAAAACATTAAGTACAAATGCATGAGAATTAGACTAGATAACTACAACTTACAGTCCTTAAAGCTTTACCAATATTTAACTTCTGATAACAACTTTAGTCTGTACAAATATTAGTGTTAGGTCACACACACACTGTAGAGGGGGTGAATACAGTGTATAGTACACTCAAATCGAACTTTAAGAACTTAAGTAACAGAAAACAAACTTTATTGAAACAATAAACTCTGTTACAGTATGGAACTGTTACCTCTCAGTGATGAACAAATATCACGAGAGCTGCTAGGGTTATAAAGAATAATAACTTCGATAATGATAACACATATAGTGTAAACCCTATGCCTGTGTTTATATACTACACAGTTACAAGATAATCGCTAATTGATATGGAATATAATTATGCTTCCTAAAATATATCAATCAGATATCTTTTCTTCCAAGTATTCCATTCTTCACGGAATTCCTTCTTCATGCATATCTCTTCTTATGTTTATCTCGATCTTCTTTCCTTTAATCAGCTACTGTCCTTATCTGATTGTCCTTCATCACTTAAGTTCTGATATCTATCTTCTGATGATTATCTCCTGATAATATAAGTACTGATATCCTTAAGTCCTGACTTCCAGTATAAGTACTGATCAACAGTTAAGTACTGATTTATCCTGTTCACGTAAGATCTGAAAGCTAAACATAAAACATATTAGCCATGACATTATCAAATATATCTAACAATCTCCCCCAACTTGTAAATTAACAAAATATACAAGTTTAACAGATATTTGATGATGTCAAAAACATTAAGTACAAATGCATGAGAAATAGACTAGATAACTACAACTTACAGTCCTTAAAGTTTTTACCAATTTCAACTTCTGATAACAACTTCAATCTGTATAAATATCATAATTTAAGCAGTTGTAGATCTTCGACTTGGCTTCTTCACTTTCTGATCTCTCTGATGTCAGGAGTTGTTCTGAGATAGTTCTTCAACAAACATTTCTCAGCATATCTTAGTTTATCAATCATTCTCCTTTTAACATCTTTAAGCTGTGCAGTATCTTCACCAGTTTGAAAGATTGCAGCTCTGAGATCATTAATCTTTGCTTTTCTTAACTCCTGATCTAGTCTTATGACATAAGCTTTGTCAGATTCAAGATTGAATTCAAGTCCCTTAATACCAAGATACGTTCTGATCTGTGCAGTATTAGGCTTCATATCAACAATATCACCATTGTGATCTCTGTACTTTGGAACATATATGCTGTCAGACTTAACAGAATAAAGCCTTTTCTGTCTCTGAATCTGTTCTTTTAAGTAGTTTGCAGCAGTCTCTGTTATTCTGTCATCCACTTGAAGTAAGAAAAGTACATGCTCCAATTCTTCAAAATACTTCAAAGGAATGGCATTTTGTCTTATATGATAAACCCTACCATCTGTCATGAAATACAACATGATATATTCTTTCAAGTAGGTATGGTAAACCATCTGTACAGATTCCAGTTGATTCAATCTCTCAGGAGTTGCTCCAATACCTGGTTCACTCAAGGAAGTTGGATCATTGGTAGTGTTGTGTACTCTTCTTTCATCAGCACTTCCCAATCCAGTTTTATCTCTAGCTTCCTTTCCAGTAACTACTCTTGCTTCAAAACCACTTGCAGTAGTCTTCAAAGATTGAGTCTGTTTTGCTTTAGTGAATCCTGGTAGGAGTGTTTTAGATCTATTTTCTGATATCAAGTTAACTTGAGCACTGTCAGAGGTTACTTGCTTCTTCTGAATATCAGAACTTACAATTTCTTGACTCTGAACAACTTGAGCCATGTCAGAGGTTGTTTTAAGAACTTTTCTTGTAGTCAGAGCATGATTATCTTTTCCATCAGTAATTTCTTCTTCCTCAGGAGGTACATAAGGCTTGATAGGTTCACCAACCTTTTCTTTACCCTTGGATCTTGGATCTATCTGTGGTTGTGATCTAGCCAAAGTTGCTTCAGTATGTATCCTTTCTTTGATCACAATGCCTTTAGGTTTTGGAAGTAACTTTTTACCAGAAGCTTCAGATTTAGATGTGACTTTCTCTGATTTAAGTCTGGCTTCTTCTTCCTTTAAACTTTCTAAGTCCATCCCTGGATTTTCTTGAAGAAATAACTGTCTTGACATTTCCTCATCAAGAACTAGAAGTTCATCAGAACTTATCTTTTTACCAGCAGCAGAACTTATTCTTTTCCCAGTATCAGAACTTGTTCTGTGACTAGCTTGTCTTGATGTAAACCTTCTACCTTGACTATGACCACTACCCATTCCAGAGGTTCCTTGGTCATCTTTTCCATCATCCTTTCCTTGCAGTGTCTTGTTGGTTTTGCATTTGGACTTAATTACCTTCTCCCCCTTTTTGGCATCAGCAGGTAATAAAAGAGAGATAAGTAGTTCCACTGAGGTCTGGATTTCAGTAAGTTGCGATTGCTGAGAAGCTTGATTTGTCAGAATTTGATCAATCTGAGCTTGTTGCTTCTCTTGAGTTTTCTCAATATAAGCAACCCTGTCAATGGTAGGTTGGAAGAACTTTTTCTTATCAATTTTCCAAACTTGTTCCTATTTGATAAAGTTCTCCTGAATCTTGTGTAGCTCTGCATGAGTATTGGAATGAAGACCTTGTAGATGTTTAGTACTCAATGCAGTGACTCTAAGCTGGGTTTTAAAATCATCAGAATTTAACATTTCATCAGCTTTAGTCAAGTGCTCAGCAAGATGTAAAGCATTTGGAACACAGGAAACTGAGTTCCATTCTTTAGTCCACTCCTGACCTGCAGGAGTTTCACTCCAAGGTACTGGTGCATCCCTGATAACAAACTCCTTTACCAGTTCAGACTTAGGAAGAGTCGGTGGAGGAGTATGTCCTGAAGGACCTGCTTCATCAGCATCGACAGTTGTAGCAGCTTCACCAGTATCTCCAACATTTGCAGCATCAGAACTTAAAGAATCAGTATCTTCTGATAAGACAACAGTGTGAGTAGCAATGGAGGCTTCAGCATCCTCTAATTGCTGATCTGATACTAAGTTCTGATCAACAGCCATATCCTGACGTTCACCTAAAATCTGATCATCAGCATCTTGATGCAGAGAATGTGTTGTTGATAACTCTGGAGTTTGAACAACATCAATAACAGGTGTTGTAGAAGTATTATTTGCTGTTGGAGCTTCTAAGAAAAGTATTTCAGGCACAACCAGGTTCTGAATATCAATTTCAGCACTTGTGCCTGGATCAACAAGAGATACAGATGGTGAGTTAGCCTTGTCAGATACAGCTTCCTGAGATGGAGTTGATGGAGAAGAAGTGACTGGAGCAAATTCCTTGCCTTGTGAGATCAGAGATTCCTGATCCCCTTCCTTAGCTGCTTCCTCCTCATCATCTGAAACTGGCCTTTGTGCCCTCTATTTCTTGTACTTCCTTGTTGATTTGGATTCCTTGGGAGTTTCAGGAACTATCATACGTCTAAGCCTCTTGAGAAGCCTAGAACCCCCAATGTCAGAATCCTTCTGAGAAGTTGCTTTCTCAGCTTCAACCACCACAGGTTCTGAAGAAGGAATCTGTTCCTCAGAATCTGATTCATCTCTCAAAGTAAATCTCCTCCTCTTTTGAGGTGTTTGAGGAACAGTCTTTGTTCTCTTTGGCTTAGAGGATGTAGGCTTCACAGTAGGTGCTGAAGAAGAAGGTTGAGCAGTCTGTGAAGTGGAGAGATAGGATTTGAGATAAGTTCTGAGGGTAGGTTGAGAAGAATGAGGGGTAGGTACTGAGGTTGATGGATTTTGGTTATGGTAAGTTGGTTGAACATTTGAGTAAACAGATTTGTAAGTAGCAGGATCAGCATTTACCAGAATCTGTTTCACAGACTGAGGAATCTGTAATTAGCTCACCATTGATTTCTTTGTGTCAGCATTTATCAGGTCGTTAAAGTACCTTTTTGCAACCTTAAAAGGTGGGGTTTGAGTGCTGACTAACTGGGGTTCAGCAGTACAATACGTATAAATAAGTTGACAGAATCTAGCAAAATAAACAACATCTCGATCCTCTGTCATCCTATCCCCAATAAAACCAATTATTCCAGTTGCAAAATCAAAATAAGTTTGATGGATAATAGCATACCCTATGTGCTGACTCAGAATTGGGATAACATCAAAATTTGAACATTTGTTCCCAAAAGCTTTGGTGATGCAATCAAAGAAGAAACTCCATTCTCTTCTGATATTAGCCCGTTTCAAATGTCCAAGTTTCGTCAGACTCTTTTCATATCCCAATTCAGCCATTAACTCCCGAAGGGCTGAGTCCTCTGGAACTGAGAAAGTACAATCCTCGGGAAGATGTAAAGCCCTGCGTACTGTACCAGGAGTGACTATAAAAGATGAATCACCTACTTGGAAGATAATACTGGGAGTTCCACGGTTACCACCATCATCAAAAATGCCAGTCCTCCAGAACCTCAGAACTTGTTGACTTGAAAATAATTCAGGCTGAGTTAAGGCGTACCCAACCTCACTATGTGCAAGAAGATCTTACACAAAGTGCAATTCAGATGGAGCGTCAGCATGATCAAGAATTGCAGCATAGTTGTTTGGAACAAACTTTGCTCCATCAATGATTAAATCCTTTGGTGCCATGAAAAAAAATTGAGAATTAAGTATGCCTGATAGGTGTTTGATATAATATCTATATGAAAACAACGGAAATAGTAAAGTGAAGGAGAGTAAAAGTAAGAAAAGAGATAAAAGATGAAGAAATTAAAAAGATTAAAGAAATCTTCTCTCTGCTGTACTTATACAAAAAAATATTACCGTTGGACACCTGTCAGACATGCAGTAATAACGGATAGTTACTGGGCTCGAGAAAACAGTAATCATTACTTACCCATTTGCCGAGTTTCAAGGAAAAACTGTTCCATTTATCAAGGGAAAGAATTCAAATTTAAACCCGTTATCACTGATTGAATTATTTGTCACTGCAACATTAATATTCTGAAAATAAATCATGTTAAAAATGACCGAGATAATTTCGAGGAATAAGTGCTGACAGAGAATCAAAACTTAAATAAAAGCACAATTTAAATGGTCATCAGAATATCAGTCAGGATTTATCAACACAAGATAAAATAACTCAGAGACAAAATCTTGAAGTAAAAACAATTTTCATTAATATATCAAGTCAATACATTTATGAAATGGAAATGACATCAATACTTATACAAGATTTTCCCTAAGCTTCTAATCCTAACATCAACAGCTTTAGTCCTAGCTAAGAAGCCTGACAAAGCTGAGGATGAAGAAGAACAGGAAGAAGACGAGATTAAGTCATCTTCCTCTTCCTATCTTTGATGAACAAGATGGCGAGTCGTATGATTCGCTCTTGCTGACGGATACGACGAAGGTGAAGGTCTCTTCGAACGGCCACCAGATCACGTTTAATAACCTCTGGAAATTGAATCCAGAGATTGTGAGGGATGTTGGTGATAAGGTAGGGAGTTGGAATTCCATTCAAAAAGACATGCACAGTCTCATCACCGTATTTGTAGAACCAGCCAAATTCAGCCATTTGTGATAGTAAATGAAAAACAAGACTGAATTTGTGATAAAAGTGTGATGAGAAGACTAATGTGAAGTGGTTGTTTATATAGGCAAGAGAATGCCAAGAGACGCAAATATATGTAATGCTGACAGGTAGAATTAATTCTACCTCGTCTCCCTAGACTTTGAAAAAGAATAACAGTCATTGGAAAGAGGAAGCATGGTCTAGACCACACGAAACACAAGAACCAGTGGTCTGTTCAAGTACAAATACCATTAATCCTAATCACAGTGACTATTAATCTTCCACTTCAACATATTCGAGTACAAACTGAGACTGTTATCAAATTTTATTCAAAGATAAGCCAAGTAAAGGATTAGACTGAGAAATCAGAACTTAGACCTATACCAGAACTTAACAGTCATCAGAACATAATTTCTTAACTCGAAAAAGGAATGCCTATCTTAGTAAATACTCATACAAGTTCTGAGTTATGGACGTCAGTACTTATTCATCAGAACGTGTAACTTAGAACTTGTCCTCAGAATTTGTGCAATAATGACACATTGACTGTTTTATCTAAAATAACATAGATCACCACAGAAATTTTCATCATTCAGATGGAGTGATTAGTGTGTGCATTAAGCTAAAAATAGACAAAGAGTAAAGTCTGATTCACTGCAGTACATCTTAGAAATAAGGCATAACTAAAATTTTGCTAAAGATCTGTCATTGTCCTGAAACCGACTGAAGAATGAGTTTATGCTTGAGTCCACCTCAACTAATTTGTGCTAATTTTATGCATCTTTTGAAATTCTATTTTACAGTGGCTTCTCAGTGTAAGTGAGTCACGACTGTTTATCAGAATTTATGCTATTTTCAGAGTATTTCTCCAGTAATCATAGAGTGTGAAAAGTCACCAAGAAAATATTTTGCTTTTCTGATGCATATTTACTTAATACCAGCAATGCACTTGGGTCGTCTCTTCCACATTTTTACTCTAGATCTCAAAGGAGTACCTGATTTTAATCTTTGATCTTTTTGCTTTTGCTTTTGATAAGAGAGGTCTATCAGCACTTAGTACATTCAGCAGTTTTACTAGTATCAGAACTTAACAGATGAGTAGCATTATTCTAATTTGTGACTTAGTAATAAGATATACAAAGTGAACTTAACTAAGCTCAGTTATCAGAATTTGCTAGTGTCATAAGATTTCCACTGAAATAATTACTTCTTCCATGGAATCATTTGTTTATTGAAGACTACTAGGTCAGTATCTAGCACAGTTATCCTCATAGGATTGAATAGGTACTAGAACAGACATATCACTTATCAGAGTTTAGAAACATATATCAGACAACAGTCAGTACTTAAAGACATTTATCAATTAAGCACAGAATACACAATGAGATGAATTCTGTAAATACTGAGCATAAAGTCTGATAACACAGAACAAGTCTAAACAGATTTAGAGAAGGAACCTGAAACCATTCCAAGTTCATTTACCAATCTTGTAAAAGTAGCTTCACATAATGGTTTTGTGAAGATATCTGCCAACTGTTGATCTGTGGGAACAAAATGCAATTCCACTGTACCTTCATCCACATGTTCCCTGATGAAGTGGTACCTGATGCTGATGTGCTTTGTCATTGAGTGTTGAACTGGATTACCTGTCATAACAATAGCACTTTGATTATCACAGTAAATAGGGATTTTGAAATATGTTAACCCATAATCCAGTAACTGATTCTTCATCCAAAGAATCTGTGCACAACAACTTCCTGCAGCAATATACTCTGCTTCTGCAGTTGATGTGGAAATTGACTTTTGTTTCTTGCTGTACCAAGAAACCAATCTGCCTCCAAGAAATTGGCAGCTTCCACTTATGCTTTTCCTGTCAATTTTGCAACCTGCAAAATCTGCATCTGAGTAACCTATTAGTTTAAAATCTGATTCTCTAGGATACCATAATCCCAGAGCAACTGTTCCTTTAAGATACTTAAAGATTCTTTTTACAGCTGTTAAGTGAGGTTCTCTTGGATCTGCTTGAAATCTTGCACAAAGACAGGTAGCATACATGATATCAGGTCTACTAGCAGTTAGATAGAGTAGAGAGCCAATCATACCTTTGTAGTCAGTAATATCTACTGATTTACCGGTATCCTTATCCAGTTTTGTTGCAGTGGCCATTGGAGTGGATGCACTTGAACAATCTTGCATTCCAAATTTCTTTAGCAAGTTTCTGGTGTACTTGGTTTGACAAATAAAAGTGCCTTCCTCATTCTGCTTGACTTGAAAGCCCAGAAAGTAGCTAAGTTCCCCCATCATACTCATCTGATATCTTGACTGCATAAGTTTGGCAAACTTCTTGCAAAGTTTGTCATTTGTAGATCCAAAAATGATATCATCAACATAAATCTGGACCAGAAGTAAGTCCTTTCCATGGTTGAGGTAGAACAGTGTTTTGTCTATTGTCCCTCTGTTGAATCCACTTTCCAGAAGAAACTGAGCTAAACTCTCATACCATGCTCTAGGAGCTTGCTTAAGTCCATAAAGTGCTTTGTCAAGTCTGTAGACATAATCTGGATGTTTGGTATCTACAAAACCTGGAGGTTGTTCAACATATACCTCTTCCTCCAATTCTCCATTGAGAAAAGCACTTTTCACATCCATTTGAAAGACAGTAAACTTTTTGTGAGCAGCATAAGCCAAAAATATCCTTATGGCTTCTAACCTAGCAACTGGTGCAAATGTTTCATCATAATCAATTCCCTCCTGTTGAGAATATCGTTTTGCAACCAGCCTTGCCTTATTCCTTATAATTATGCCATCACTGTCAGTTTTGTTTCTGAATACCCACTTTGTACCAACAACAGATCTATTCTTTGGTCTTGGTACTAGGGTCCAGACTTTGTTTCTTTCAAATTCATTCAACTCTTCCTGCATTGCTTGCACCCAATCAGCATCTTGAAGAGCTTCTTCCACTTTCTTTGGCTCAGTCTGAGAGAGAAAAGAATTGTAAAGACACTCATTTGAAGTACCTGTTCTAGTTCTGACACCAGCATCAGGATTTCCAATTATCAAATCAGGTGTATGTGATTTTGTCCACTTCCTTGCAGATGGAGGGTTTTCTCTAGAACTGGATGCTCCCCCATGATCCATGCTATCTCCATTTTTTGATGCTCCCCCTGAAACTATGCTTTCTGAGTTGGATTCTTCAGTATTTAGATTTTCAGTACTATCAGAACTTGGCTTATCAGAACTTGACGAATCAGAACTTGAAGAGCCAGATGCATGTTCGAATGTTTCTTGAGATGTGGTAGGATTTTGAGTATGCTCCCCCTGCATAGGGGCATCTTCATTTAACGTAGTCACCACAGTTTCAATAACATCAGAGTTTAATCCATCAGAGTTTGTAGTATCAGGACTTAGACTGTCAGGATTTTCAGTATCAGAATATGAGTCTACATTTTCAAATCTCAGCTGATCATGGTCAATGAAATCTTTCAGACCAGTGATCTTTTTGTCATCAAAAGAGACATTGATAGATTCCATGACCACTTTTGTTCTCAAATTATAGACTCTGAAGGCTTTTGTGGAAAGTGGATATCCAACAAAGATTCCTTCATCAGCTTTTAGATCAAACTTTGATAGCTGTTCAGGATGAGTCTTGAGAACAAAACACTTGCATCCAAATACATGAAAATATTTCAGATTTGGCTTCTTTTTCTTCCCCATCTCATATGGTGTTTTTCCATGCTTGTTAATGAGTGTTGCATTTTGAGTAAAACAAGCAGTCTGCACAGTTTCAGCCCACAAATAGGTTGGAAGCTTTGCTTCTTCAAGCATTGTACGTTCAGCTTCAATGAGAGTTCTATTCTTCCTTTCAACAACTCCATTTTGTTGTGGAGTTCCAGGAGCAGAAAATTCCTGCTTTATTCCATGGCTTTTACAGAACTCTTCCATTATCAAATTCTTGAACTCAGTGCCATTATCACTCCTTAAAATTTTCACAGAATCTTTGTCCATTTTATCCAGCTGTTTGACATGATCAATCAAGATAGATACAGTTTCACTTTTTGTGTGCAAGAAATACACCCACGTGTATCTGGTGAACTCATCCACTATGACCAACGCATACTTCTTCTTTGCAATAGACATGACATTTACTGGACCAAATAGATCAACATGTATAAGATGATAAGGCTCAAGAATTGATGATTCAGTCTTGCTCTTAAATGAAGATTTTCTTTGTTTGGCTTTCTGACATGAATCACAAAGACCATCAGGAGCAAATACTGTGTTTGGCAATCCTCTCACAAGATCTTTCTTGACCAGTTCATTTATATTATTGAAATTTAAATGAGAGAGTTTCTTATGCCAATTCCAGCTTTCTTCAATTGATGCTCTACTTAACAGACAGATTGCAGAGCCATCAGTACTTGTTGAAAGCTTAGCTTCATAAATGTTACCACGTCTGTATCCTTTCAGAACAACTTTACCTTTAGATTTACTCACAACTTCACAGTGTTCTTCAAAGAAATCAACATGATAACCTCTGTCACAGATTTGACTTATACTCAGTAGGTTGTGTTTAAGTCCTGAGACCAGAGCTACTTCTTTAATGATGACATTCCCAAGATTGATATTGCCATATCCCAATGTTTTTCCAATGCTGCCATCTCCATAAGAAACACTTGGGCCAGCTTTCTCCACAAAGTCTGATAGCAGGGCCTTATTTCCAGTCATATGACCTGAACATCCACTGTCCAGAACTAGAATATTTTTCCTGTTGCCCTGCAATCACAAAGACCACTAATTATTAGTTTTAAGGACCCAGACTTGCTTGGATCCTTTGGCCTTATTAAGTTTGTTAACATTTGCAGCGGATTTAGCATCAGAGTTTATGTTAACATTTTTCTTATCAGAAATTACATTATCAGACTTTGAATCAGAATTTACATTAGAAGGAACAATGGAAACTTTCTTCAAAGAAGGTTTTATTTGATAATAATCATAGTACAAACTATGATATTCCTTACAAGTATAAATGGAATGCCATAAACTACCACAATGAAAACAAGGATTTTGTGGTTTGTATCTAACTGACTGACTCTTAACTCCTGATTTTGAAGGTAAGGAGTTAATATTCTTATTTTTCCTGCAAAAAGAAGCCAGATGGTTAGAACTTCCACAGTTATGACATGTTTTCCTAGGAGCATCAGGAACAGGTTTATAATCATTGCTTTTATTCACACCTTCCTTTCCATTCCTATTTTTCCTAGGTGATTTTACCTTGTTTACATTCTTGACATCTTTCAGCTTATGCTTAAGCTGCTTCTTTGTCATTAAGCCTATGTTTACTTCAGCTGTCTTTTCCTGTTTTAGTTTGTCAGAAGTTAATTCCTCTTTAACTTCTGATTTCTCATTATCAGACTTTACAGTTACAAACTTAACAGGTTTTAACTTTGGCTTTTGCTTAACAACAGGCTTAATTTCTTCAGTTCCTTTATCATTCTTATTCTCTCCATAACCTAAGCCCTATTTTCAATTTTCACTACTTAGCAAATTTTGAGTTGTTCTGCCAGAGTTAGTCCAAGTCCTGATTATCTCTCTTTCCTTTTCTAACTCAATTTTTAGAGATTCATTCATTTTTAGCACTTCATCCCTAACATAAAAAGCATCATCTCCATCCTTCTGAGTTTGATGGAATATAACTAACTCTTTTTCTAAGAAATCATTTCTTTTCTTAAAAGCAAGATTTTCAGAAGTTAATCTTTCACATGTTAAGGTTTGATCTCTATAACTAACAAACATGGTTTTAAGATATCTTCTCAACTCATTAATATCATCAGCATGAAAAGCATAAGTAGTCTGAGGTACCTTTGTTTCAGCAGCTTCAGAACTACTCTCAGCACTTTCTTTATCAGCATTTGCCATCAATGCATAGTTCTCCTCACTTTCAGAGTCTGAAGTGTCTGTCCAACTTTTCTGCTTTGTGACAAGAGCCTTGCCTCTGTCACCCTTTACCTTCTTGCAGTCAGGAGATATGTGGCCTTTCTCACCACAGTTATAGCATTTAACATTGGTGTAATCTCCTCTGTCAGACTTTCCTCCTCTGCCTTTCGATCTTCTGAAATTCTTCTTATCAGAACTTATGCTTTTTCTGGAAAACTTCTTTCCCTTCCTGAACTTCCTGTATGCAATCTTGGTGATTCCTTTCACCATAAGAGCACACAACTTCATCATCTCCTCATCAGCATCGGTCTCAGGAAAGCTTTCAGAATCTGAGTCATCATCACTCTCAGAACTTGATGACTCAGTATCAGACTTTATGAAAAGAGCTTTACCCTTGTCTTTCTTTGAGGAAGCTGCCTTGGGGAATTCTTCTTCAGCCTTAAGAGCGACTGTCCTTGACTTTCCTCCTTTCCTCTTGCTTCTTTGTTCCATCTCCAGCTCATGAGTCTTGAGCATTCCATAGATTTCGTCAAGAGTTGTTTCATCAAGATTGTAGTTGTCTCTTATTGTCGTTGCCTTCAAATCCCAGCATTCAGGAAGAGCTAACAGGAACTTAAGGTTTGAATCTTCAAGATCATACTCTTTATCAACCAATGACAAATCATTCAAAAGTTTGACAAATCTATCATATAAATCATTCAATGACTCATTAGTCTTTGAGTCAAAGTGTTCATACTCTTGAGTGAGTATTGTCTTCCTGTTCTTCTTAATTGTGTCAGTTCCCTGACATCTTGTTTCCAGAGCATCCCATATCTCCTTAGCAGTCTTGCAGTTGATTACCCTGTTTGACATTACATTATCAATGGCACTATGCAGTAAGTGTCGTACCTTAGCATCCTTAGCAATTGATGCTATGTCTTCAGCAGTATAATCACTCTTCTCCTTTGGTACAGTCATTGCTACTTCACCTGCAACTGCAACAGCGAGTTTGGTTGGTTTGTGAGGACCTTCCTTGATTCTATCCAGGTATTCTGGATCTGTTGCTTCCAGGAACATGGTCATCCTTACCTTCCATATGGGATATTCAGATGGTCTCAGTATGGGGACTCTGATGGTCTCATACCGACTCTGAATTAGTGTCTTTGGTGGTTCCTCAGTTGTGGTAGGCTTAGTTGGAGTTTCTGTGTCCGACATGATTGTGTTTGGATTTTTAACTGTATGTAAGTTAACAGATAGGCTCTGATACCAATTGTTAGGTCACACACACACACTGTAGAGGGGGTGAATACAGTGTATAGTACACTCAAATCGAACTTTAAGAACTTAAGTAACAGAAAACAAACTTTATTGAAACAATAAACTCTGTTACAGTATGGAACTGTTACCTCTCAGTGATGAACAAATATCACGAGAGCTGTTAGGGTTATAAAGAATAATAACTTCGATAATGATAACACATATAGTGTAAACCCTATGCCTGTGTTTATATACTACACAGTTACAAGATAATCGCTAATTGATATGGAATATAATTTTGCTTCCTAAAATATATCAATCAGATATCTTTTCTTCCAAGTATTCCATTCTTCACGGAATTCCTTCTTCATGCATATCTCTTCTTATGTTTATCTCGATCTTCTTTCCTTTAATCAGCTACTGTCCTTATCTGATTGTCCTTCAGCACTTAAGTTCTGATATCTATCTTCTGATGATTATCTCCTGATAATATAAGTACTGATATCCTTAAGTCCTGACTTCCAGTATAAGTACTGATCAACAGTTAAGTACTGATTTATCCTGTTCACGTAAGATCTGAAAGCTAAACATAAAACATATTAGCCATGACATTATCAAATATATCTAACAATCAGAATTTAAGCAGTTGTAGATCTTTGACTTGGCTTCATTATCTGATCTCTCTGATGTCAGGAGTTGTTCTGAGATAGTTCTTCAACAAACATCTCTCAGCATATCTAAGTTCATCAATCATTCTCCTTTTGGCATCTTTAAGCTCTGCAGTATCTTCACCAATTTGAAAGATTGCAGCTCTGAGATCATTGATCTTTGCTTTTCTTATATCCTGATCCAGTCTGATCAAATAAGCTTTATCAGACTCAAGATTGAATTCCACAGCCCTGTACCCTAGAAAGGTAGTTACAATTTGAGCAGAATTGGGCTTCATTTCAACTATATCACCCTTGTGATCTCTGTACTTTGGAACGTATGTGCTGTCAGACTTAACAGAATAAAGCCTTTTCTGTCTCTGAATCTGATCCTTCAAATAGTTTGCAGCAGTCCCTGTCAATCTGTCATCCACTTGAAGTAAGAATAGTACATGCTCCAATTCTTCAAAATACTTCAATGGAATGGCATTTTGTCTTATATGATAAACCCTACCATCTGTCATAAAATACAACAAGATGTATTCTTTCAAGTAGGTATGGTAAACCATTTGTACAGATTCTAGTTGATTCAATCTCTCAGGAGTTGCTCCAATACCTGGTTCACTCAAGGAAGTTGGATCATTAGTAGTGTTATGTATTCTTCTTTCATTTGCACTTCCCAATCCAGTTTTATCTCTTGCTTCCTTTCCAGTAACTACTCTAGCTTCAAAACCACTTGCAGTAGTCTTCAAAGGTTGAGTCTGTTTTGCTTTAGTGAATCCTGGTAGGAGTGTCTTTGGTCTATCTTCTGATATCAAGTTAACTTGAGCTATGTCAGAGGTTACTTGCTTCTTCTGAGTATCAGAACCTCTTGACTCTGAACAACTTGAGCCATGTCAGAGGTTGTTTTAAGAACTTTTCTTGAAGTCAGAGCAAGATCATCCTTTTCATCAGTAATTTCTTCATTCTCAGGAGGCACATAAACCTTGATAGGTTCACCAACCTTTTCTTTACCCTTGGATCTTGGATCTATCTGCGGTTGTGATTTAGCCAATGTTGCTTCAGTATGTGTCCTTTCTTTGATCACAATGCCTTTGAGTTTTGGAAGTGGCTTTTTACCAGAAGCTTCAGATTTAGATGCAACTTTCTCTGATTTAAGTCTGGCTTCTTCTTCCATTAAACTCTCCAAGTCCATTCCTGGATTTTCCTGAAGAAATAACTGTCTTGACATTTCCTCATCAAGATCTAAAAGTTCATCAGAACTTATCCTTTTACCAGTAGCAGAACTTATTCTTTTCCCAGTATCAGAACTTGTCCTGTGACTTGTGATTTCAGCTTGTCTTGATGTGAATCCTCTACCTTGACTATGACCTCTACCCATTCCAGAGCTTCCTCGATCATCTTTTCCATCATCCTTACCTTTCAGTGTCTTGTCAGTCTTGCATTTGGACTTAATTACTTTCTCCCCCTTTTTGGCATCAGCAGGTAATAGAAGAGAGACAAGCAATTCCACTGAAGATTGGATTTCATTAAGTTGTGATTGCTGAGAAGCTTGATTTTTCATAATATCACCAATCTGAGCTTGTTGATGATCTTGAGTCTTCTTAATAGAAGCAATCCTGTCAAAGGTAGGTTGGAAGAACTTTTTCTTATCAATTTTCCAAACTTCTCCTTGCTTAATAAATTCTTTCTGAATCTTGTGTAGCTCTGCACGAGTAGTTGAATGAAGACCTTGTAGATGTTTAGTACTCAATGCTGTGACTCTAAGTTGGGTTTTGAAATCATCAGAATTTAACATTTCATCAGCTTTAGTCAAGTGCTCAGCAAGATGAATATCATTTGGAACACATGAAACTGAGTTCCATTCCTTAGTCCACTCCCATCCTGCAGGAGTTTCACTCCAGGCACTGGTGCTTCTCGGGTAACAAACTTCTTAATGAGTTCAGACTTAAGAATAGTTTGTAGAGGAGCATGTCCTGAAGGACCTGCGGCATCAGCATCTGCAGTTGGAGCAGCATCACCAGTATCTCCAACATTTGCAGCATCAGAACTTAAAGAATCAGTATCTTCTGATAAGACAACAGTGTGTGTAGCAATGGAGGCTTCAGCATCCTCTAATTACTGATCTGGTTCTAAGTTCTGATCAACAGCCATATCCTGACGCTCACCTAAAGTCTGATCATCAGCATCATGATGCAGAGAAGGTGTTATAGATAACTCTGGAGTTTGAACAGCATCAGTAACAGGTGTTGTTGAAGGATTAGTTGTTGTTGGAGCTTCTAAGAGAATTACTTCAGGCACAACCAAGTTTTAAACATCAATATCAGCACTTGTGCCTGGATCAACAGGAGACACAGATGGTGTGTTAGCCTTTTCAGATACAGCTTCCTTAGATGGATTTGATGAAGAAGAAATGACTGTAGCAAATTCCTTATCTTGTGAGATCAGAGATTCCTGATCCCCTTCCTTAGCTGCTTCCTCTTCATCATCTGAAACTGGCCTTTTTGCCCTCTGTTTCTTGTATCTCTTTGTTGATTTGGATTCCTTGGGAGTTTCAGGAACTGTCATTCTTCTAAGCCTTTTGAGAAGCCTAGATCCCCCAATTCCAGAATCCTTCTGAGAAGTCTCTTTCTCAGCTTCACTTACAACAGGTTCTGAAGAAGGAACCTGGTCCTCAGTATCAGATTCATCTCTCAAGGCAATCCTCCTTCTCTTTTGAGGTGTTTGAGGAACATTCTTTGTCCTCTTTGGCTTGGCGGATGAAGGCTTCACAGTAGGTGCTGAGGATGAGGGTTGAACAGTCTGTGAAGTGGAGAGATAGGATTTGAGATATTACCTGAGGGTAGGTTGAGTAGAATGAGTGGTAGGTGCTGAGGATGATGGTTTTTGAGTGTTTGTTGTTGGTTGGACATCAGAGTAAACAGACCTATAAGTATCAGGATCAACATTTACTAGGATCTGTTTTACAGACTGAGGAATCTGTAATGGTCTAACCCCTGATTTCTTAGTGTCAGCATTTACCAGGTCATTAAAGTAGCGTTTTGTAACTTTAAAAGGTGGGGTTGAGGAACTGACTAATTGAGGTTCATCAGTACAAAAAGTATAAATAAGTTGACAGAATCTAGCAAAATAGACAACATTCCTATCCTCTGTCATCCTATCCCCAATAAAACCAATTATACCAGTTGTAAAATCAAAATGAGTTTGATTTATAATAGCATACCCGATGTGCTGACTCAGAATTGGGATAGCATCAAAATTCGAACATTTGTTCCCAAAAGCTTTAGTGATGCAGTCGAAGAAGAAGCTCCATTCTCTTCTGATATGAGCCCATTTTAACTACCCAAGTTTTGCCAAACTCTTTTCATACCCCAAATTTGCCATTAACTTCTGAAGAGCTGATTCTTCTGGAATTGAAAAGGTACAACCTTCTGGGAGATGTAGAGCCTTGCGTATTGTACCAGGAGTGACTGCATAAGAAGAATCACCCACTTCGAAAACAATACTAGGAGTGCCATGTCTACCACCATCATCAAAGTGCCCAGTCCGCCAAAATGTCAGAACTTGTTGGCTCGAAAAGACTGAAGGCTCTAAAATGATTATTTTTCATTTTTCGAATTTTTTTTTAAGTTCGGGTTAATGCATACCCAATCTCACTGTGTGCAAGAAGATCTTGCACAAAATGCAATTCAGATGGAGCTTCAGCATGATCAAGAATTGCAGCATAGTTGTTTGGAACAAACTTAGCTCCATCAATGATTAAATCCTTAGGTGCCATGTGAAAAATTGAGATATAAAAGTGCCTGTTAGGTGTTTGATAAAATGTCTGTATGAAAAACCAACGTGAGAAGAAGAGAGAAAGAGAGAGTAAAAGCAAGTAGAGAGAAAAAGTATGAAGGAAATAAAAGATTAAAGAAATTCTCTCTCTGTCGTACTTATACTCTGAAAAAAAATGTTACCGTTGGACACCTGTCAGACATGCAGTAATAACGAATAGTTACTGGGCGCGAGAAAACAGTAATCATTACTTGCCCACTTGCCTGTTTTCAAGGAAAAACCGTTCCACTTACCCAGATATTCCATTAATCAAGGTGAAACAGTTTTAATTCAAAATTGAAACCGTTCCCACTGATTTAAATATTTTTCACTGCATCATTAATATTCTGAAAATAAATCAAGTGAAAATGACCAAGATAAATCAGATGAGTAAGTGCTGATAAAGAAAAATCAGAACTTAAATTAAAACAGAATTTATATGGTCATCAGAATATGAATAATTATCAGGATTTATCAATGCATTACAAAATAACTTAGAGACAAAATCTTGAAACAAAAACAAATTTCATTAATATATCAAGAGAATACATTCATGAAATTGAAATTACATCAGTACTTATACAAAATTTCCCTAAGCTACTAAACCTAACATCAACAGCCTTTGTCCTAGCTCAAGAAGCAGGGCAAGGCTGATGATGAAGAAAACATGAAGAAGAAAATAAATCATTTCTTCTTCATATTCTCGATAAAGAGAATGGCGAGTCGGATGATTCGCTCTTGCTGGTGGAGAGCTTCCAGCCTTTCCTCCTCCAATCGCTCCAGATGGCGATGGTAATCCATATAGAAGAACAGGAGGTGGGTCAATACCTCCTGTGGGACAGAGTCCTATATCTCCTCAGGAATGGCCGTGATGTGCCATTCCTGCTGCCATTTAGCACAGTTTAGCTCCATATTAAATGTTTGGTAATTCAAAAACATGTTGTATCTGACCATTGTGTTTTTGAAAGAAAAAGTATGAAGGTAAGTTTGTGAGAAAGAATTTGATGGGAAGGCTGATGTGAAGTGGTTGCTTATATAGGCAAGTGAATGCCAGGAGACGCAAAGGAATTTAATGCTGACAGGTAGAATTAATTCTACTTCATCTCCCCAGACTTGGAAAAAGAATAACATTCATTGGAAAGAGAAAACATGGTTTAATGCGCACAAGAAACAAGTAAAAGTAGACTGTTCAAGTACGAATACCATTAACCCTAACCATAGTGACTATTAATCTTCCACTTCAACATATTCTAGTTTGAACCGAGACTGTTATCAAATTTTATCCACAGATAAGTCAAGTAAAGAATTTAGACTGTAATATCAGAACTTAGACTTATATCAGAACTTAACAGTCATCAGAACATAATTTCTTAACTCGAAAAAGGAATGCTTATCTGAGTAAATCCTCATACAAGTTCTGAGTTATACTCTTCAGAACTTAATCTTCAGAATATGCAACTAGAACTTGTCCTCAGAATTAGTGCAAAATGACACAATGACTGTTTATCTAAAACAACATAGACCACCACAGTAATTTTCATCATTCAGATGGAGTGATTAGTGTGTGCATCAAGCTAAATAGCAGACAAAGAGTAAAGTCTGATTCACTTCAGTACATCTTAGAAATAAGGCATAACTAAAATTTTGCTAAAGAGCTGTCATTATCCTGAAACCTACTGATGAATGAGTTCATGCTTGAGTCCACCTCAACTGTTTTGTGCTAATTTTATGCATCTTTTTAAATTCTATTTTACAGTGGCTTCTTAGTGTAAGTGACTCACGACTGCTTATCAGAATTTATGCTATTATCAGAGTATTTCTCCAGTGATCATAGAGTGTGAAAAGTCACCAAGAAAATATTTTGCTTTTCTAATGCATATTTACTTAATACCAGCAATGCACTTGGGTCGTCCCTTCACATTTTTACTCTAGATCTCAAAGGAGTACCTGATTTTATTCTTTGATCCTTTTGCTTTTTCTTTTGATAAGTGAGGTTTATCAGCACTTAGTACATTAAGCAGTTTACTAGTATCAGAACTTAACAGATGAATAGCATTATTCTAATTTGTGACTTAGTAATAAGATAAACAAAGTAAACTCAACTAAGCTCAATTATCATAATTTGCTTGTGTCATAAGATTTCCACAGAAATAATTACTTCTTACATGGGATCATTTGTTTATTGAAGACTACTAGGTCAGTATCTAGCACAGTTATCCTCATAGGATTGAATAGTTACTTAAACAGACATATCACTTATCAGAGTTTAGAAACATATATCAGACAATAATCAGTACTTAAACGCATATTTCAATTAATCACAGAATTCACAAAGAGATTACATTCTGTAAATACTGATCATAAAGTCTGATGCATCAGAACAAAACTAGGCAGATTTAGAAAAAGAACCTGAAACCATTCCAAGTTCATTTACCAATCTTGTAAAAGTGGCTTCACACAGTGGTTTTGTGAAGATATCTGCTAGTTGTTGATCTGTTGGAACAAAGTGCAATTCCACTGTACCTTCATCCACATTTTCCCTTATGAAGTGGTACCTGATGCTGATGTGCTTTGTCATAGAGTGTTGAACTGGATTACCTGTCATAGCAATAGCACTTTGATTATCACAGTAAATAGGGATTTTGAAATATGTTAACCCATAATCCAGTAACTGATTCTTCATCCAAAGAATCTGTGCACAACAGCTTCCTGCAGCAATATACTCTGCTTCTGCAGTTGATATGGAAATTGACTTTTGTTTCTTGCTGAACCAAGAAACCAATCTGCTTCCAAGGAATTGGCAGCTTCCACTTGTGCTTTTCCTGTCAATTTTGCAACCTGCAAAATCTGCATCTGAGTAACCTATTAGTTTAAAATCTGATTCTCTAGGATACCACAATCCCAGATCAGCTGTTCCTTTAAGATACTTAAAAATTCTTTTCACAGCTGTTAAGTGAGGTACTCTTGGATCTGCTTGAAATCTTGCACAAAGACAGGTAGCATACATGATATCAGGTCTACTAGCAGTTAGATAGAGTATGTAACATCCCCAGATCCGGGGTCGGGGATCCGGGTTGTCACGGTCTTTCTTTCCACAATATCACTTCACTTAATTAATAATAAATAACCTCATGCTGTGACCCCACACTAACACACACCACAACCCGTTATAGTCTCAGAGATGAAATTGAAATAAGTACAAGTCTTTGAATCCACAATTTAAAATTATTACAACCCAAAATGATTACTTGATAATTTACAGTTAATTGCCATTATCTGCCACAAGTTATAATTATACATAATTTGATTCTCAAAAGTAGATGGTCTGAACTACAATGGATCTACCTCTGCAGCTATAGCAGCTACAACATCATCGGGAAGACGCGGGACGCTTCCCACGCGCTTGCGCTGGGTCTGCTGGAGTCTGGCCATCTCTCCTAACTGTTGTTGTGTGATGAAGAAATAAAGCAAGAGTGAGCCTTACAGCTCGCAAGATAATATGTAGTGATAACAATAATACAAGTATCTAAATGGATACTTACTAGAATCTTTATCGTGTGTAAGATAATTACTTACTAGATATAAGTAAAAACAAGGAATGAAGTTACTAATACTTCCCCACACTTATATCATTTATAAAGCTACTTGAACTATCACCGTTCAAAGTATTATAAGATTCACGAGGTCATCCCATAGATGAGACCACAAATAAAACTTGAAAATATTTGATCTTTGAAATATTTTGAAAAGAGATGAAGTTACGAGATACTTCATTCAATGGATACACCAATAAAAATGTTTGACCCTGTCAATGCTTCGGCAACCACCCATTAGTAGCCTTTCGATCGAAATGCTACGGGTAGTGTTGCAGAATTATCCAAATGGATGATGAACTCATTACGGGAGTTTATCGCGCCAGGAAGACCACTTACGATGATCAGTCGTAGTAGTACAACCCCACCATTTTCTACATGTAGAGGAGAACCTGTCGGATTTACTTGTCAACCGAACACTGAACTCCTAAGGAATGGACCGCCTTAGCGGAACTTCCAGGCCATTTGGGCCAATATAATAAGGCTGGGTCGGCGCTACTCGGCCACTTATGCCACTCCTAGTTCAGATGAAATCCATGACTCTGAAACGTAAAGCTCGTTCCCCCTTTCCCCAAGTAGAAACTTGTTGATACGGCTTCACCAAGAAGTCGTATCTAGTTGGAAAGGAAAACTCACCGATATTTCCCAGGCGATGCCTGTTAATGGATTAACTTGTTCCAAGAATTTTACTTCCCGAATATTGGGTAAGTAATCGATTCATTTATCAAAACAGCAACCTTGTTGCGAATATAAAATACACCACAGAGCCGGATTCCCCAGGTTTTGAGCGAGTATTTAAATCCCCTTAAAAAGGAAGATCTTAAATATAAAAATGAGTTTTGGGATCCGCTCTAACTTTTAAAAATCATTTTGAAGACTCGAAAACACTTTAAAGAGTGTTTGGAGTAAAGCTGATTTAATGAAGTAAATCAGTCCCCAGTATATTTAGAAAAAAAGCCTGAATATTATTATTTAAATAATATTCTCATAAAGATAATCCATATAAAAATAATCGAAGTAGAAGTATTAAAACTTATACTTGAAATGGATATTAAATAACCAAAGATATACTTATATAAAAGTACTATCTTTATTTGAATAATCGAAAATAAGTTTGATTATTTACACCTTATTCTTTAATAAAATAAAGAATATATCTCAGCAAATAATCGGAGTCATAGATCCTCAAATGAATATTCAAAAATATTCAATAAATAATATAAACTGAGTCATAAGCCCTCGAATGAATATTCAAATAATATTCAATAAATAATATAAAGAGTCGTAAGCCCTCGAATGAATATTCAAATAATATTCAATAAATAAAATAAAATTAAAGTTATCGAATAAACCTTATTCGATTAATAGTTTGGAAAACTATAACCATATATATATATAAATATATATATATATATATATCCATATCCATATATACAAAATCTACTCGGGATCCTCGACTCCCGGTTTTAGAAAATATTTTCACCTTTGGGTCCCTATACTAAGGGTATATGCAAGTTACCGCTATCCTCTAGCATAGGTATTATCAACTGAACCAACAGATATATATTTCAAGAATATGAAACAGGCATGCATATATACCATATCACATGCTACAATATATCGCAGGAATTTGCTAAATAACCAATATGCATTTATCGCAAGATCATGCATGTACAAATGTATACATCACAACAACAGTATAACGGATAGAATACTTGCCTGAGCGACTTGGGGGTGAGAAAGGCTCGGGACGAGTCTGGTAACCTATAAACAACAAGTAAGTTGGAATTAAACCAAAATCACTTGTAAATCTATACTTTAACTAACTTAGACTCTAACGCTTGTTTTGCGCTCACCGATTCGCTTAAGTCACTCGGGTACCCTCGGCTCCACCATTTTTAATAATTTAACCTTTACGAGTTTTAAAGCGATTCCTTCGCGAGTGTCTTACCAACTGCCTAACACACTTACCATAAATGTTTCATACATTAATTAACCCTTTTTGGTCTTTAACCTATGTTTCAAAGTAAGGCGAGGGAAAAAGTTTCGTTCGCGAAATGCCGTTACTTGAAACGGTCGTTTCTCCTAAACCGTGCATCGGAATCGAACGAACTACATATCAAAACGAAGCTCGTAACATGAGCTATCTAAACATGGCAGTGGTCATAATCTAGCAGGGGGTTCTCGGGTCCTAATGCTATGCACAAAAACAGTCCAAAGAAAATCGGACGTTACGACGGCTATGTTTACGCGATTTCCCAATTTTAAACCATACAAAACCAACCACAAACCAACCTCAAATCCATCACACAACAAACATCCATCCTTATCACATCATAGCAACCCCAACCAATTCAATTTAATCATTCATACTTATGCTTAAACTTAACTTTATTCATACTTAAGTTCCTTTAAATCAAAACCACAACAATTACCATTCCATTTCACTACCATTCCAAATCCCAAACTCTAAATCATAACAACAAACTACAATATCAACCCACTAATCAAAATCATCTTATAATATATAGGAATCTAGGGTTTGGAGATGGTATACCTTCCTTGAAGTGGTGGGTGGAGCTAGGAAGCCTTAAGAAGCTTTGAGAAGTCTTAAGAATGCTTGGATCTTCAAGAAAAACAAGAAAAAGTTCAAGTTAAAAACTTGAAAACACTATTCATTGTCTTCTTCTTTGATTAAATGAAGAAGATAGAGAAAGAATTAATGGCTTAAACTCATGATATAAGCATGAAGATGATTAGGGAATTATCTTACCAATTTAGGAAGCTTGGATCTTTGATTTTGAAATTCTTGCCTTTAAAAAAACAAGAAAGCCGAGAGCAATGAAGAACTAAGGCCTTGGTTGCTTTTGATTTTTGATGAGAATGATTTTTACTTGGCTTGGTTGACTTGTTTTGTATTTGATTTAGTCAATTACTTTCTTGCCCTTGAAATTGTGTGGTTACAAAGCTACCACACCTCCTTCCTTCCCATGTCATGCTTATGTCATCCTCATGATGTCATCCTCCCTTCCTTGTCCTCTTTCTATTGGTTGGATGACATCATTCCCCCTAATCCCTTTGATTAACTTCCTAATCGTTTGCCTAATGACCGCTGATCTGTTATACGGTTTGCTTAACTTTCGTTCTCGTTTATCGTTTGAAGGATCATACCCGTGATCTTATTACTTAGGTTCCCTTAACCTTTCTCAATACATTATATTCCTTTTTATGATCCTCTATTATAATCCTTTAATTTAAATCCTTTTTATTTTGTTACCTTATACTCAATTCTCTCCGTATCTTGTGGATTTCCGGGAAAAACCAAAGTGTTCGGAATTGGATTCTGACGATCTTTACATACACTTATATACTTCATAGAGTACTAATAATATCCCAGAATATCCATAACAGAACCCCTACATAGTGTGGCATGAAAAGTTTCTTCATTCAGCTAAAACACTATTCACAAGGGTTACAAAAAGTTGAAAATTTTGGGGTTATTACAGTCTCCCCTCCTTAAAAGGATTCCATCCCGGAATCAAACAGAAAATAAATGGGGGTACTTTTCTAGCATTGTGCTCTCTAGTTCCTAAGTTGATTCTTCCACATTATGATTCTGCCATAGTACTCTGACTAGCTTGATCACTTTGTTCCGAAGCACCTGCTCCTTCTTATCCATAATCCTTACTGGCTTCTCCACGTAAGTTAGATCTGGCTGCATATCCACCTGCTCGTACTCCACTATGTGCCTGGCATCCCGATGATACCTCCTTAGCATTGACACATGGAACACATTATGAACTTGTTGCAAATTAGGGGGTAGGGCTAGCTCGTAAGCTAACTTTCCAATCCGTCTTAATATCTCAAAAGGTCCAATGTATCTTGGGCTTAGTTTTCCTTTCTTTCCGAACCTCATTAATCCCTTCCAAGGGGATACTTTCAACAGTACTAAGTCCCCTACTTCATATTCCTTGTCCTTTCGGGCTAGGTCTGCGTATTTCTTTTGTCTGTCTTGGGCTGCTACAAGTCGCCCTCTGATAAGATCCACTATATCTTTGGTCCTTTGGACCACTTCGGGTCCGAGCATCTTCCGCTCTCCTACTTCATCCCAGTATGAGGGAGATCGACACCTTCTTCCGTACAGAGCCTCATAAGGCGGCATTCCGATGCTAGCATGAAAGCTATTATTATAAGAAAACTCGATCAACGGCAAGTGATCATCCCAACTTCCTTTAAAGTCTATTGCACAGACTCTCAACATATCCTCTAGTGTCTGGATGGTCCTTTCACTCTGTCCATCCGTTTGGGGATGGTACGCGGTACTCATATTTAACTTGGTCCCCGCACATTCCTGAAAGCTCCTCCAAAATCTGGAGTTGAACCTGGGGTCTCGGTCTGAGACAATGGACGCTGGGACTCCATGTCGCGTCACTATTTCCTTAAGGTAAATGTCCACCAGTCTATCGACTGTGTATCTCTCATTGATAGGAATGAAATGAGCTGACTTTGTCAGTCGGTCTATAATTACCCAAATGGCGTCGTGATTGGCTTTCGTCCTTGGCAAGCCTACAACAAAATCCATCGCTATCTGTTCCCATTTCCATTCGGGAATCTCCAGGGGTCGTAAAAGTCCACTGGGTCTCTGGTGCTCCGCCTTTACTCTTTGGCAAGTCAAACACTTGCTTACCCATTCTGCTACGTCCCTCTTCATGTTGGGCCACCAGTAATATTCCTTCAAATCCCTATACATCTTGGTACTTCCTGGGTGAATGGAATACCTTGAATTATGGCTTTCATCCAAAATCTCATCTTTAAGTTCTTGAACATTCGGAACCCAAATTCGGTAGGAGTACCTCATTATCCCTTTATCATCTTTCTCAGTATGGATCTCCTCTCCAGTCATTGACTCTCTGCCTTCATTCATTATTTTCTCCTGGCACAATCTGATCTTTTCCAATAACTCTGGCTGCATTGAGATCTCAAAAAGCTTTTCAGTTCCGGTTCCGGTTACCTTTACTTCTATTTCCATTTTCTCAAAATCCCTTATCAACTCTTCCGAAGTCGTTATCATTCTGAGTCTTTCCTTTCTACTAAGGGCATCAGCCACCACATTGGCTTTCCCTGGATGATAGAGAATCTCACAATCATAGTCCTTGATTAGTTCTAACCATCTCCTCTGGCGCATGTTGAGCTCTTTCTGCGTAAATATGTACTTGAGGCTCTTATGGTCTGTGAAAATCTCGCACTTCTCTCCATACAAGTAGTGCCTCCAAATTTTTAAAGCAAATACTATTGCCGCGAGCTCAAGGTCATGAGTAGGATATCTAACCTCGTATTCCTTCAGTTGTCTCGACGCATACGCAATAACTTTACCGTGCTGCATAAGCACACATCCTAATCCTTTGTGCGACGCGTCACTATATATCACAAAATCTCCTTTTCCGTCCGTCAATGCCAATACCGGAGCCGTTATCAACCTTTTCTTTAATTCCTGAAAACTGTTCTCGCATTCCTCCGTCCATTCAAACTTCTCTGTCTTACGAGTAAGTCGTGTCAAAGGGGCTGCGATCTTCGCAAAGTCCTGTACGAATCTACGATAGTAGCCGGCCAATCCTATGAAACTCCTTACCTCTGTGGGTGTGGTTGGCCTTTTCCAATTTGAGACCGCCTCTATCTTGGAGGGGTCGACCAATACTCCTCCTTTATTGATCACATGTCCTAAAAACTGTACTTCATTCCGCCAGAATTCACACTTCGAGAATTTGGCATATAACTGCTCCTCTATGAGTATTCCTAGAGCTATCCTCAAATGCTCTGCATGTTCTGCCTCAGTCCTTGAGTAGATCAAAATATCATCGATAAAAACTATCACACACTTGTCCAAGTACTTCTTAAATACTCTATTCATTAAATCCATGAAAGCCGCTGGGGCGTTGGTTAATCCAAAGGACATTACCAAGAACTCATAATGCCCATACCTGGTACGGAACGCTGTCTTGGAAATATCTTCGGGTTTAATCTTTAGTTGGTGATATCCAGTTCTCAGGTCGATCTTGGAAAAATAAACAGCATCCTTTAGCTGGTCGAACAGATCATCTATTCTAGGTAATGGGTACCTGTTCTTTATGGTTAGCTTGTTCAACTCTCTATAGTCGATGCACAACCTCATGCTCCCATCTTTCTTCTTAACAAATAAAACTGGTGCTCCCCACGGAGACACACTGGGTCTTATCATACCCTTATCCAAGAGTTCCTGCAATTGGATAGCTAATTCCTTCATTTCTAACGGGGCTAACCGGTAAGGTGCTTTTGAAACTGGCGCCGTCCCTGGGGCCAACTCAATAGCAAATTCAATCACTCTATCGGGTGGTAATCCCGGAAGGTCTTGTGGGAATACATCTTCAAATTCGTTGACTACTGGAATATCTTGTAAGTTGGGCACCTCCTTCTGCGTGTCCACCACATAGGCTAGGTAAGCCTCACTTCCTTTTCGTAGCATCCTTTTGGCCTGGGCCATAGTCAAAAATTTCTGCGTCTGCCTCTTTCCTCTAAATATAACTTCTTTCTTCCCTGGGACATTTAACTTAACTTTCTTCCCTTTACAGTCTATCTGAGCATCGTTGCTAGATAGCCAGTCCATTCCCAAAATCACATCAAACTCCCCTAATTTAAAAGGAATCAGATCAACACTGAAAGATTGCTCCCCTATGCCTATCTCACAGGCGGGGTGAATCTGGTTAACAGGAATAATCTCATGATTGGCTATTTCTACTTGTAAGGGTTCTATCAAGGGTTTAGCCTTAAGTCTTAACTTACGCGCAAAGTCCCTTGATATAAAAGATTTAGTTGCTCCCGAATCAAATAAAACATTTGCACTGACTGAATTTAGAGAAAGGGTACCTGCTATCACATCTGAATCTTTCATAGCATCCTGGACTGTCATGTTGAAAGTCCTCGCAGTAGGTGGCTTATTAGAAGCAGCCCTGCTTGCTCCCGAAGCTGCTGGTTTGTTCATTGGGCATTCTCTCTTCCAATGACCTGGGCGTCCGCACTGATGACAAGTGGTGGTTGGAATGACGGCAGGGGCTGACGAAGGGCATTTGTGAGAATAGTGGCCCACTTGCCCACACTTAAAGCAGGTTACTGGCTTTCCTTTACACTCCCCAGTGTGATTCCTTCCACATATGTTACAGGCTGGCAATGGGGGTCGAGACTGGTTGGAATAGGACATTCTTGACTTCTGGCCGCCCTGGCTCACACTCACACTCATTGGTCGCTTAAACCCAGTGTTCCTTCCTGGCAGGGACACTGCTCCTCGATTAAATCTAGTTGGGAAGCTCCTTCCTGCGGAACCTCCACCCATGCTCATACTTTTCCTCTTTATTCCTTTCTTCTCTCTTTCCTTCTGCATCTGTTCACTTCCGACTTCTACAATCGTTGCCTTTTGCACCAGAGTGGCATAGTCCGTAAGCTCAAGGATTGCCACCCTATTCTGAATCCATGGTTTCAGTCCCTACTGAAACCTCCTAGCTTTCTTTTCCTCGGTGCTCACAAACTCTGGCACAAACCTTGATAACTCAGTAAATTTCGCTTCGTACTCTGCTACAGACAAGTTATTCTGCTTTAGCTCCAAGAACTTGAGCTCCATCTGGTTTTCCATAAACCTCGGGAAATACTTTCCCAGAAACAACTGACTAAATCTCTCCCAGGTTATAATAGCATCTGTCTCCATGTTTTTCTTAGCCTCCCACCAGTAGTTAGCTTCTCCTTTCAGAAGGTAGGTAGCAAATACAGTTTTCTGTGCCTCATCGATACTCAAAATCTCAAAAGATTTCTCCATCTCCTTTAACCATGCCCTTGCCTCAACTGGGTCGGCTGATCCGTGGAACTCAGGGGGCTTAAGGGACTTAAAAGCCCTGAAAGAGTTTGCCACAACATTGTTACTTCCTTGAGGGGGTGGGTTGGGTTGACGTTCCAAATTCTGCCTTAGGAGTTGCATGAACTGGCTCATGGGATCCATGCCTGGGTTTGGTACTGGTTGCTCAACCTCGGTTTCTCCTTCTTCAGCCTCTATCTCAAATCCCTCAACATCATATGTTTTCTCTTCCTCTTCATACAGGGAGTCATCCTGTTCCACATAATCCTCATCTTCCTCTTCACTGTGTTCTTGGTTTCTATTGTCCTGATTATGGCTTCCCTGGTCCTCAGATCCAGGGTTCGCCCTAGTTCCAATCTTTCTTGGCGGCATGATTCTGATAATAATAAAAACAATCATTGGGAAAATTCAACGTTAGGTCACAATCATATACAACATTGTGCCTTGCACAGCTCTTATAATGGGGAGAACGTATATCGCAATTCTATTATTTTAAGAAAGTTCTAATACGATGTGCAATAATAATAATGATAAAAACAGTGATCCCGTCACTATGGAACTGAACCGAAAGGAAACAAATATATACATAATGCGAGAATACATAGTTTGATCTGGTCAAAAGTACAACAGTGCTACAGTCATCTGTCCCAAAAGTGATACACAAGAGTCTATCTGTCTAGTCAGAAAAAGGGATGCTATATACAAGTCAACTATCCCGGAAAATTGGCTCTTACTAAGGCCTCGGCTAACTAGACAACTAGACTATTCCATCGTCAATCCTGAATCACACACCGGAGCGGGTCAGCTCCCAAACCCTTTCCATCGCACGACGGAAGATATAGTCGGCCTGCCGCCTGGAGATTCTACCATGCCTGTCCCCCTGGAGCGATCTGAGCCTCGCTCGGGCTGTGAGCTCTATCCCCGTAAGCTCCCTCCTCAAGGATCGGGGTATAGAAGCCCTAGTCTCATAAGCTCGGGTACGCCTACCCGCCCTCTCTGCATCCAACTCCCTCCTGGCCTCATCTAGTCGGCCCTCGGCAACAGCCACTCGGGTCCTCAATACATCCTGAACATATCCATGAGCTAACGAAGACTGCCTGTGGGCAGGGTCAAGGGGTGGTGAATCCGGAGCCGCTGAGGGTGCCTCCTCGGTCTGCCTAGGCTCGGAAGTATGGGTCTCTGAGCTGTCATCATCAGGAATCCAAGATAGTGGTGGAGGGGTAGGGGCTCTGACCACCGGAAGTGTGGGTAAAGGGATACCAGCATACACTACCATAGGTCCAACACGCTCCTCAGCTACTGGGACCTCATCCGGGTCCTCCTCATCTGGAATAGCAATAACCTCTGTCTCTGACTCCTCTGAGGGGTCCTCCTCATCTGAAACAGCAATAACCTCCATCTCAGGCTCCTCTGAGGGGTCCTCCTCATCCTCCTCCATCTCAGGCTCCTCCTGATCCTCAACATCTAGCAATGCCTCATCATGCTCACGCTCGAACATCTCAGGGTCCTCTATCTCAGGCGCCTACACATTAAACGAGCTAAGTTACTATCATGATACTTATAAGGGTTCCCGTAAGGGTTTTAACTGTCAGCACTACTTTAAGTAGTCCGACCATGAACTTGGAAAGAGTTCTTATTATCTTTGTGAGTTTATTATTATATCGTCGCATCATCTCTGAGGTTTATAACGCTTAGCTCTGATACCATTTCTGTAACACCCCCAGATCCGGGGTCGGGGATCCGGGTTGTCACGGTCTTTCTTTCCACAATATCACTTCACTTAATTAATAATAAATAACCTCATGCTGTGACCCCACACTAACACACACCACAACCCGTTATAGTCTCAGAGATGAAATTGAAATAAGTACAAGTCTTTGAATCCACAATTTAAAATTATTACAACCCAAAATGATTACTTGATAATTTACAGTTAATTGCCATTATCTGCCACAAGTTATAATTATACATAATTTGATTCTCAAAAGTAGATGGTCTAAACTACAATGGATCTACCTCTGCAGCTATAGCAGCTACAACATCATCGGGAAGACGCGGGACGCTTCCCACGCGCTTGCGCTGGGTCTGCTGGAGTCTGGCCATCTCTCCTAACTGTTGTTGTGTGATGAAGAAATAAAGCAAGAGTGAGCCTTACAGCTCGCAAGATAATATGTAGTGATAACAATAATACAAGTATCTAAATGGATACTTACTAGAATCTTTATCGTGTGTAAGATAATTACTTACTAGATATAAGTAAAAACAAGGAATGAAGTTACCAATACTTCCCCACACTTATATCATTTATAAAGCTACTTGAACTATCACCGTTCAAAGTATTATAAGATTCACGAGGTCATCCCATAGATGAGACCACAAATAAAACTTGAAAATATTTGATCTTTGAAATATTTTGAAAAGAGATGAAGTTACGAGATACTTCATTCAATGGATACACCAATAAAAATGTTTGACCCTGTTAATGCTTCGGCAACCACCCATTAGTAGCCTTTCGATCGAAATGCTACGGGTAGTGTTGCAGAATTATCCAAATGGATGATGAACTCATTACGGGAGTTTACCGCGCCAGAAAGACCACTTACGATGATCAGTCGTAGTAGTACAACCCCACCATTTTCTACATGTAGAGGAGAACCTGTCGAATTTACTTGTCAACCGAACACTGAACTCCTAAGGAATGGACCGCCTTAGCGGAACTTCCAGGCCATTTGGGCCAATATAATAAGGCTGGGCCGGCGCTACTCGGCCACTTATGCCACTCCTAGTTCAGATGAAATCCATGACTCTGAAACGTAAAGCTCGTTCCCCCTTTCCCCAAGTAGAAACTTGTTGATACGGCTTCACCAAGAAGTCGTATCTAGTTGGAAAGGAAAACTCACCGATATTTCCCAGGCGATGCCTGTTAATGGATTAACTTGTTCCAAGAATTTTACTTCCCGAATATTGGGTAAGTAATCGATTCATTTATCAAAACAGCAACCTTGTTGCGAATATAAATACACCACAGAGCCGGATTCCCCAGGTTTTGAGCGAGTATTTAAATCCCCTTAAAAAGGAAGATCTTAAATATAAAAATGAGTTTTGGGATCCGCTCTAACTTTTAAAAATCATTTTGAAGACTCGAAAACACTTTAAAGAGTGTTTGGAGTAAAACTGATTTAATGAAGTAAATCAGTCCCCAGTATATTTAGAAAAAAAGCCTGAATATTATTATTTAAATAATATTCTCATAAAGATAATCCTTATAAAAATAATCGAAGTAGAAGTATTAAAACTTATACTTGAAATGGATATTAAATAACCAAAGATATACTTATATAAAAGTACTATCTTTATTTGAATAATCGAAAATAAGTTTGATTATTTACACCTTATTCTTTAATAAAATAAAGAATATATCTCAGCAAATAATCGGAGTCATAGATCCTCAAATGAATATTCAAAAATATTCAATAAATAATATAAACTGAGTCATAAGCCCTCGAATGAATATTCAAATAATATTCAATAAATAATATAAAGAGTCGTAAGCCCTCGAATGAATATTCAAATAATATTCAATAAATAAAATAAAGTTAAAGTTATCGAATAAACCTTATTCGATTAATAGTTTGGAAAACTATAACCATATATATATATATAAATATATATATATATATATCCATATCCATATATACAAAATCTACTCGGGATCCTCGACTCCCGGTTTTAGAAAATATTTTCACCTTTGGGTCCCTATACTAAGGGTATATGCAAGTTACCGCTATCCTCTAGCATAGGTATTATCAACTGAACCAACAGATATATATTTCAAGAATATGAAACAGGCATGCATATATACCATATCACATGCTACAATATATCGCAAGAATTGGCTAAATAACCAATATGCATTTATCGCAAGATCATGCATGTACAAATGTATACATCACAACAACAGTATAACGGATAGAATACTTGCCTGAGCGACTTGGGGGTGAGAAAGGCTCGGGACGAGTCTGGTAACCTATAAACAACAAGTAAGTTGGAATTAAACCAAAATCACTTGTAAATCTATACTTTAACTAACTTAGACTCTAACGCTTGTTTTGCGCTCACCGATTCGCTTAAGTCACTCGGGTACCCTCGGCTCCACCATTTTTAATAATTTAACCTTTACGAGTTTTAAAGCGATTCCTTCGCGAGTGTCTTACCAACTGCCTAACACACTTACCATAAATGTTTCATACATTAATTAACCCTTTTTGGTCTTTAACCTATGTTTCAAAGTAAGGCGAGGGAAAAAGTTTCGTTCGCGAAACGCCGTTACTTGAAACGGTCGTTTCTCCTAAACCGTGCATCGGAATCGAACGAACTACATATCAAAACGAAGCTCGTAACATGAGCTATCTAAACATGGCAGTGGTCATAATCTAGCAGGGGGTTCTCGGGTCCTAATGCTATGCACAAAAACAGTCCAAAGAAAATCGGACGTTACGACGGCTATGTTTACGCGATTTCCCAATTTTAAACCATACAAAACCAACCACAAACCAACCTCAAATCCAACACACAACAAACATCCATCCTTATCACATCATAACAACCCCAACCAATTCAATTTAATCATTCATACTTATGCTTAAACTTAACTTTAATCATACTTAAGTTCCTTTAAATCAAAACCACAACAATTACCATTCCATTTCACTACCATTCCAAATCCCAAACTCTAAATCATAACAACAAACTACAATATCAACCCACTAATAAAAATCATCTTATAATATATAGGAATCTAGGGTTTGGAGATGGTATACCTTCCTTGAAGTGGTGGGTGGAGCTAGGAAGCCTTAAGAAGCTTTGAGAAGTCTTAAGAATGCTTGGATCTTCAAGAAAAACAAGAAAAAGTTCAAGTTAAAAACTTGAAAACACTATTCATTGTCTTCTTCTTTGATTAAATGAAGAAGATAGAGAAAGAATTAAGGGCTTAAACTCATGATATAGTCCTAAATAAGCATGAAGATGATTAGGGAATTATCTTACCAATTTAGGAAGCTTGGATCTTTGATTTTGAAATTCTTGCCTTTAAAAAAACAAGAAAGCCGAGAGCAATGAAGAACTAAGGCCTTGGTTGCTTTTGATTTTTGATGAGAATGATTTTTACTTGGCTTGGTTGACTTGTTTTGTATTTGATTTAGTCAATTACTTTCTTGCCCTTGAAATTGTGTGGTTACAAAGCTACCACACCTCCTTCCTTCCCATGTCATGCTTATGTCATCCTCATGATGTCATCCTCCCTTCCTTGTCCTCTTTCTATTGGTTGGATGACATCATTCCCCCTAATCCCTTTGATTAACTTCCTAATCGTTTGCCTAATGACCGCTGATCTGTTATACGGTTTGCTTAACTTTCGTTCTCGTTTATCGTTTGAAGGATCATACCCGGGATCTTATTACTTAGGTTCCCTTAACCTTTCTCAATACATTATATTCCTTTTTATGATCCTCTATTATAATCCTTTAATTTAAATCCTTTTTATCCTGTTACCTTATACTCAATTCTCTCCGTATCTTGTGGATTTCCGGGAAAAACCAAAGTGTTCGGAATTGGATTATGACGATCTTTACATACACTTATATACTTCATAGAGTACTAATAATATCCCAGAATATCCATAACAGAAGCCCTACATAGTGTGGCATGAAAAGTTTCTTCATTCAGCTAAAACACTATTCACAAGGGTTACAAAAAGTTGAAAATTTTGGGGTTATTACAGAGTAGAGAGCCAATCATACCTCTGTAATCAGTAATATCTACTGATTTACCAGTATCCTTATCCAGTTTTGTTGCAGTGGCCATGGGAGTGGATGCACTTGAACAATCTTGCATTCCAAATTTCTTCAGCAAGTTTCTGGTGTACTTAGTTTGACAAATAAAAGTACCTTCTTCATTCTGCTTGACTTGAAGGCCCAGAAAATAGCTAAGTTCCCCCATCATACTCATCTGATATCTTGACTACATCAGTTTGGCAAACTTCTTGCAAAGTCTGTCATTTGTAGACCCAAAAATGATATCATCAACAAAAATCTGGACCAGAAGTAAGTCCTTTCCATGGTTGAGGTAGAACAGTGTTTTGTCTATTGTTCCTCTGTTGAATCCACTTTCCAAAAGAAACTGAGCTAAAGTCTCATACCATGCTCTAGGAGCTTGCTTAAGTCCATAAAGTGCTTTATCAAGCCTGTAGATATAATCTGGATGTTTGGAATCTACAAAGCCTGGAGGTTGTTCAACATATACTTCCTCCTCCAATTCTCCATTGAGAAAAGCAGTTTTCACATCCATTTGAAAGACAGTAAACTTTTTGTGAGCAACATAAGCCAAAAATATCCTTATGGCTTCTAACCTAGCAACTGGTGCAAATGTTTCATCATAATCAATTCCCTCATGTTGAGAATATCCTGTTGCAACCAGCCTTGCCTTATTCCTTGTAATTATGCCATCACTGTCAGTTTTGTTTCTGAATACCCACTTTGTACCAACAACAGATCTATTCTTTGGTCTTGGCACTAGGGTCCAGACTTTGTTTCTTTCAAATTCATTTAACTCTTCCTGCATTGCTTGCACCCAATCAGCATCTTGAAGAGGTTCTTCCACTTTCTTTGGCTCAGTCTGAGAGAGAAAAGAATTGTAAAGACATTCATTTGAAGTACCTGTTCTAGTTCTGACACCTGCATCAGGATTTCCAATTATCAAATCAGGTGTATGTGATTTTATCCACTTCCTTGCAGATGGAAGGTTTTCTCTAGAACTGGATGCTCCCCCATGATCCATGTTGTCTTCATTTTCATTTTCTGATGCCCCCCCTGAAACTATGCTCCCTGAGTTGGATTCTTCAGAATTTAGATTTTCAGCACTATCAGAACTTGGCTTATCAGAACTTGATAAATCAGAACTTGAAGAGCCAGATGTATGTTCTGATGTTTCTTGAGATGTGGTAAGATCTTGAGTATGCTCCCCCTGCATAGGTGCATCTTCATTTGACGTAGTCACCACAGTTTCAATAACATCAGAGTTTAATCCATCAGAGTTTACAGTATCAGGACTTAGACTGTCAGGATTTTCAGTATCAGAATTTGAGTCTTCATTTTCAAATCTCAGCTGATCATGGTCAATGAAATCTTCAAGACCAGTAATCTTCTTGTCATCAAAAGAGACATTGATAGATTCCATAACCACTTTTGTTCTCAAATTATAGACTCTGAAGGCTTTTGTGGAAAGTGGATATCCAACAAAGATTCCTTCATCAGCTTTTAGATCAAACTTGGATAGTTGTTCAGGATGAGTCTTGAGAACAAAACACTTGCATCCAAATACATGAAAGTACTTCAGATTTGGCTTCTTTTACTTCACCATCTCATATGGTGTTTTTCCATGCTTGTTAATGAGTGTTGCATTTTGAGTAAAACAAGCAGTCTGCACAGCTTCAGCCCAGAAATAGGTTGGAAGCTTTGCTTCTTCAAGCATTGTACGTGCAGCTTCAATGAGAGTTTTATTCTTCCTTTCAACAACTCCATTTTGCTGTGGAGTTCCAGGAGCAGAAAATTCCTGCTTTATTCCATGGTTTTTGCAGAACTCTTCAATTATCAAATTCTTGAACTCAGTGCCATTATCACTCCTTAAGATTTTCACAGACTCTTTGACCAATTTATCCAGATGTTTGACATGATCAATCAAGATAGATACAGTTTCACTTTTTGTGTGCAAGAAATACACCCATGTGTATCTGGTGAACTCATCCACTATGACCAACACATATTTCTTCTTTGCAATAGACATGACATTCACTGGACCAAATAGATCAACATGTAGTAGATGATAAGGCTCAAGAATTGATGATTCAGTTTTGCTCTTAAATGAAGATTTTCTTTTTTTGGCTTTCTGACAAGAATCACAAAGGCCATCAGGAGCAAATACTAACGTTGGCAGTCCTCTCACAAGATCTTTCTTGACCAGTTCATTTATATTGTTGAAATTTAAATGAGAGAGTTTCTTGTGCCAATTCCAGCTTTCTTCAATTGATGCTCTACTCATCAGACAAATTGCAGAACCATCAGTACTTGTTGAAAGCTTAGCTTCATAAATGTTACCACACCTGTATCCTTTCAGAACAACTTTGCCTTTAGATTTACTCACAATTTCACAGTGTTCTTCAAAGAAATCAACATGATAACCTCTGTCACAGATTTGACTTATACTCAGCAGATTGTGTTTAAGTCCTGAGACCAGAGCTACTTCTTTAATTATGACATTCCCAATATTGATATTGCCATATCCCAAAGTTTTTCCAATGTTGCCATCTCCATAAGAAACACTTGGGCCAGCTTTCTCCACAAAGTCTGATAGCAGGGCCTTATTTCCAGTCATATGTCCTGAACATCCACTGTCCAGAACTAGAATATTTTTCCTGTTGCCCTGCAATCACAAAGACCACTAATTATTAGTTTTAAGGACCCAGACTTGCTTGGATCCTTTGGTCTTATTAAGTTTGTTAACATTTGCAGCGGATTTAGCATCAGAGTTTATGTTAACATTTTTCTTATCAGAACTTACACTATCAGACTTTGAATCAGAGTTTACACTAGAAGGAACAATGGAAACTTTCTTCAAAGAAGGTTTTATTTGATAATAATCATAGTACAAACTATGATATTCCTTACAAGTATAAATGGAATGCCATAAACTACCACAATGAAAACAAGGATTTTGTGGTTTGTATCTAACAGACTGACTCTTAACTCCTGATTTTGAAGGTAAGGAGTTAATATTCTTATTCTTCCTGCAAAAAGAAGCCAGATGGTTAGAACTTCCACAGTTATGACATGTTTTCCTAGGAGCATCAGGAACAGGTTTATAATCATTGCTTTTATTCACACCTTCCTTTCCATTCCTATTTTTCCTAGGTGATTTTACCTTTTTTGCATTCTTAACATCTTCCAGCTTATGCTTAAGCTGCTTCTTTGTCATTAAGCCTATGTTTACTTCAGCTGTCTTTTCCTGTTTTAGTTTGTCAGAAGTTAATTCCTCTTTAACTTCTGATTTCTCATTTTCAGACTTTACAGTTACAAACTTAAGAGGTTTTAAATTTGGATTTTGCTTAACAACAGGCTTAATTTCTTCAGTTCCTTTATCATTCTTATCCTCTCCATAACCTAAGCCCTCTTTCCAGTTTCCACTACTTAGCAAATTTTGAGTTGTTTTGCCAGAGTTAGTCCAAGTCCTGATAATCTCTCTTTCCTTTTCTAACTCAGTTTTTAGAGATTCATTCATTTTTAGCACTTCATCCCTAACATAAAAAGCATCATCTCTATCCTTCTGAGTTTGATGGAACATGACTAACTCTTTTTCTAAGAAATTATTTCTTTTCTTAAAAGCAAGATTTTCAGAAGTTAATCTTTCATATGTTAAAGTTTGATCTCTGTAACTAACAAACATGGTTTTAAGATATCTTCTCAACTCATTAATATCATCAGTATGAAAAGCATAAGTAGTCTGAGGTACCTTTGTTTCAGCAGCTTCAGAACTGCTCTCAGTGCTTTCTTTATCGGCATTTGCCATCAATGCATAGTTCTCCTCACTTTCAGAGTCTGAGGTGTCTGTCCAGCTTTTCTACTTTGTGACAAGAGCCTTGCCATTGTCACCCTTTACCTTCTTACAATTAGGATATATGTGGCCTTTCTCACCACAGTTATAGCATTTAACATTGGTATAATCTCCTCTGTCAGACTTTCCTCCTCTGCCTTCAGATCTTCTGAAATTCTTCTTATCAGAACTTATGCCTTTCCTGGAAAACTTCTTTCCCTTCCTGAACTTCCTGTATGCAATCTTTGTGATTCCTTTCACCATAAGAGCACACAGCTTCATCATCTCCTCATCAACATCAGTCTCAGGCAAGCTTTCAGAATCTGAGTCATCATCACTTTCAGAACTTGATGACTCAGTATCAGACTTTATGAAAAGAGCTTTACCCTTGTCTTTCCTTGAGGAAGCTACTTTGGGGGATTCTTCTTCAGCCTTAAGAGCAACTGTCCTTGACTTTCCTCCTTTCCTCTTGCTTCTTTGTTCCATCTCAAGTTCATGAGTCTTGAGCATTCCATAGATTTCATCAAAAGTTGTTTCATCAAGATTGTAGGTGTCTCTTATTGTCGTTGCCTTCAAATCCCAGCATTCAGGAAGAGCTAACAGGAATTTAAGGTTTGAATCTTCAAGATCATAATCTTTATCAACCAATGACAAATCATTCAAAAGTTTGACAAATCTATCATATAAATCATTCAATGACTCATTAGTCTTTGAGTCAAAATGTTCATACTCTTGAGTGAGTATTGTCTTCCTGTTCTTCTTAATTGTGTCAGTTCCCTGACACCTTGTTTCCAGAGCATCCCATATCTCCTTAGCAGTCTTGCAGTTGATTACCCTGTTTGACATTACATTATCAATGGCACTATGCAGTAAGTGTCGTACCTTAGCATCCTTAGCAATTGATGTTATATCTTCAGTAGTATAATCACTCTTCTCCTTTGGTACGGTCTTTGCTGCTTCACCTGCAACTGCAACAGCGAGCTTGGTTGGTTTGTGAGGCCCTTCCTTGATTCTATCAAGGTATTCTAGATCTGTTGCTTCCAGGAACATGGTCATCCTTACCTTCCATATGGGATATTCAGATGGTCTCAGTATGGGAACTCTGATAGTCTCATACCGACTTTGAATTTGTGTCTTTGGAGGTTCTTCAGTTTTTGTAGGCTTAGTTGGAGTTTCTGTGTCAGACATGACTGTGTTTGGATCTTTAACTGTATGTGTGTTAACAGATTTGCTCTGATACCACTTGTTAGGTCACACACTGTAGAGGGGGTGAATACAGTGTATAATACAATCAAATCAAACTTTAATATCTTAAGTAACAGAAAACAAACTTTATTGAAACAATAAACTCTGTTACAGTATGGAACTGTTACCTCTCAGTGATGAACAAATATCACGAGAGCTGCTAGGGTTACAATGAATAATCTTCTTGAATATGATAACACTTATAGTGTAAACCCTATGTCTGTGTTTATATACTACACAGTTAGAAGATAATCGCTAATTGATATGAAATATAATTCTGCTTCGTAAAATATATCAATCAGATATCTTTTCTTCCAAGTATTTCATTCTTCACGGAATTCCTTCTTCATGCATATCTCTTCTTATGTTTATCTCTATCTTCTTTCCTTTAATCAGCTACTGTCCTTATCTGAACGTCCTTCAACACTTAAGTTCTGATATCTAACTTCTGATGATTATCTCCTGATAATATAAGTACTGATATCCTTAAGTCCTGACTTTCAGTATAAGTACTGATTAATGGTTAAGTACTGATTTGTCCTGTTAAGTAAGATTTGAAATCTAAACATAAATCATATTAGTCATGACATTATCAAATATATCTAACATATATACTCTGATAGTGATTTGAATGTTGTGCTAGATGCTGACCTTGTAGTATTTAACATACTAGAAATCCCATGTCTGAATTAGTTGTTTATGTGGAAATTCATTTACACAAGCAAATTCTGATTTTGAGCTTAGTCAAATTTACTTTGTGTATCTTATTACTAAGTCAAAAACTAGATTCTTTCTTCTTATCTGTCAAATTCTGATGTCAGTAAATCTTAGGGATAACCTAAATGCTGATAAGCCTCACTTATCTGAAGAAAAGAAAAGAAAAGAAAATTAAAGTCAGGTACTCCTTTGAGATCTAGAATAAATATGTGGAAGGGAAGACCCAAGTGCATTGCTGGTATTAAGTAATATGCATTAGAAAAGCAAATAAATTTTTCTTGGTGACTTTCCACATTCTCTGATCACTAGAGAAATACTCTGATAATAGCATAAATTCTGATAGCGGTTGTGACTCATTTCAATGACAAAGCACATCAGCATTAGCTACCATTTCATAAGGGTACATGTGATGGAAGGTACAGTGGAATTGCATTTTGTTCCAACAGATCAACAACTAGCAGATATCTTCACAAAACCACTATGTGATAGTACGTCCGTCGGAGAATGATCCCAATATAAATTATCATATTGTTTTTGATATTCATAGAATAAATGATTTATCAACTATTTCTGTTTTGGAATAATGGTAAAATGCAGTTTTGATTCAGATTCTGATTTATGCTGATACGTATGTTGCTGTTAAATATCAAAGGTGGTATTAGTATAGATGATTGATATTGACTTCAATATGGGATGTTGTGAGCATCAAAGTTCGTATTGATATCTAATTTGATATGACATCAAAATAAGTATTAATTTCAAGAGTTCGGTTTTGAGTAAAGTTTATGATTCAATCCATAATCATTGCTTCTTGTTATTGTGGTTTACGATATTTCCGTAAACACTGTTTTACGAGTTTTATTCTCGTCAAGATTCAGAGTATTGTTGAAGCATTTCGCTCGAAAATATCAAAAAGAGTTTTGAATACAGTGAGAAACAATTATCCGATTTTTAACAAATTTTCTGTTTCAGCAATTATGATTTAAAATGTTCTGCGCTATTGCAGATGTCGGTTTAATATAAAAAAGGACCCTATATATGATATAATGAACTTGCTGAGCATTTCTTTCGCTCATACTTACCTGTTTTTAAATTTAACCTCCAGTGAGGATTATCTTGCGCTATTTAGCTGCGTAATTCGAGGAAGCAAAGAAGAAGCTCTTGGAAGGTGGTTGGTCCAGGGTTTGCGGGCTAGTATAAGTTCTGTTATGTAAAGTTGTTTATATTATATTATATTATAGTTCTGTTATTTTATAGTTGGGCCTGGTATACTTCTTTTCGAAGTTATACTAGCGGGTTAAGTTTTGAGATTGAGAATTATTGAAAAGAGTTTTAAAAGAAAGTTAAAAATTTATTTGTGGAATTTGGATATCTTGTTTCTAGAACTGTAACCTTAAAAGATCTTGGATTAGTTTGGGGTCATAAATGATAAATATCTTCCACTGGCATTTGTTTATTGATTAAACAGGTTAATTTGGATTGAGGTTTTATAGTGACGACCAAATCCCCTGACCCCGGATTTGGGGCGTTACATGGTGAATCACAATACCATGAATGTATAACAAGGAATTCAAAAAGATTGGCTTTCAATCAAGGAAAGAATCAGAAAGTAGAAGACCAAGGGTTCAAGGGTTCCAAGGATTGGTCTTTTGTTGAATAAGGAATAAGGGTTGGTATGTCAAGCAATTCAATATCAGAAATCAGTATGTGATATATATATTTGTGGAGTTGTATTGTATGTGTCTGGATCATATCTGAGAATTGAGCAATCAATGATTTATGAAGAATAAGGCTTATGGCTCAAGATCGTATCTGAGAATTGAACAATCAATGGTTTATGAAGAATAAGGCTTATGGCTCAAGATCAATAAGAATCAGGGTTCAAGGTTGAATAATTTAAAGTGCTTGCAATATAAAACGACATTTATTTTGAATACTAGCAACATGTTATGAGAAAGTTTGAAAATATTTGCAATATATCTTGAAGAAGGTTCAGAAGTATTTTCCTTGTCACAAATGATTTCCAACTTTACTTGTACTCATCTAACAGTTTTACTTTTCAGTCACTTTCCTTCTTTTTCTATACCTTGCCTCAATTCATCAATCACTTGCTTTCTTTTTCTACACTTCAGTTCTTTTTACTGATCACTGGCCTTCTTTTCTATGCCTCGCTTACTCTGTTAGGCATCACAAGTATCTATCAATACTCAATCTCATATCATTCGATTCGACACATTGACGTCATAACTTTTATCTACCCTTCGTTTTACCCAAATCCAACGTATGGATTGAAGGTTATGAATAAATCAGTTAAACAATGCACATACAGTCATATTATGCATCAACGAGATCACATATAATATGTAGCACGTAAGATATTTGATCAAAAAAAATTTCAAAGAAGATTCGGGGTCAAAATGATTTTCCAGGTATTTAATACGAATTTTTGAACATTTTTCGGAATTAAAATGAGCCTCCGAATCATTTTATAATTAAATAATAGGGTTCGAACACCCGAATCTGACTTTAAAATAATTTTAGAATAATTATCGAGCCTTGAAAATAATTTTAAATAATATTTTAAAGCTTAAAACTATTTTCCTGAATTTTTAAATCAAAAATAAATAATTAAATCTAATTAAATAATAAATTAAGATTATTTAATAACTAATTAAATTAATTAATTAATATTTAAATTAACTAACTAATTAAATAATTAATTATCAACTAATATTAATTAATTAATTAATTAAGATTTATTTTTGAGTTAAAAATAATTTTCAGAATAATAAATAATGAATTTTTGGAATTTAAAATAATTAAAAATAATTTCTGAAATTAATTATAAAAAGAAAATATAAATTTTGAAAATGATAAAACAGGAATATGATTTTTTTTGAACATTTTAAAACATAAATCTGATTTTTAAGAATTTTTAAATCCCAGGGACTGTTTAGTAAAAATGAGGAAAGAACGATGGCTAAAATGTAATTCGCCATCGTCTTCCTCACCTTTCCTCTCTGGTGGCCGGCCGCCATTAACGGCGGCCACCAAGCTTTCCGGCGAGCTTAAAAACTACCCATAACTGGACCAAAATCACGGCGTTTAATCGTTGCAATATCAGGAAACCGAATATGCAACCGAAATTATCAACATGTCAACGAAGCGGCTGGAACCGCAGCTGGAAAATTCCGTCGCAGTTCTAATTATTTTTTCGATGAGCCTCTTCCAGGAATGCTGTGATAATCTAACCTATATCATTCAATTGGTTTTCAAACGATCTACAAAATGGTACCATTAATTTTAACCAATAACCCTTAACAAAGAAATACCCAAATTTCAATTAAAAACATTCAAGCATATAAACCCTAATTTCAATTTTTCAGAATCAAACATCAATTTGGACATGTTATTGAACTCCAAATTTGACATATAATATACCAAAATGACCAGGAAGAAAAGATCTACATGATTATGCAATCAAATCACATCAAAAACATCAAGAACAAAAATTCCTAATTTAATCCATAATTAATTCAAATTAAAACAATTAAATTAAAAAAATACCTTGATTTCTGTACTTGAATAGATGGTGGATTCATAAAGAGTTTTTCAAGAGTTTCGATTTGATATATTGCACGCTTGAATCGGAGTTTGATAACGCCTTCGTATATGCGTTTGATTATGAAGAACACGGCGTTTTTAGGGTTTTGCTCTGTAAATTCCATATTTTTACTGATCGATTATGATTATAAAATAAAATGAAATAATAAAAGGGCTATATATATTTATGGAATATTGGTTCGTGTTGGATCATTTTGGATCGATAAATTAGTTGCTTAGCCGCTAAGTAACTATAAAAACGATCCGATTTGATACCCGTATAGGATAATTATCCAAACCGGGCTTCTTATAAAATACTTTATATGAAAATAATGTAATAATATCCCGTCTTTCGAGAATACGGGTTTTGTTGATTCACCGAAATGATTATCTTATCGAAAACCTTGCGTCGTCGGGCCGCGCACGGGTCAAACCGTAATCCGGATCGAAAAAGTCAAAACACCAAAAATATCCGGAACTACCAGATTAGGTTAGGAACTAGTTTTCGGAAGAGTTTCGGGTTGTAAAAACGTAAAAATGGTTGAAGTCGGACGATTCCCGATTTTATAAGAAAATTTTGTAATTATTCAGAAAATAATTAATAAATTCATAAATCAATATAAAATCATATAACAACCCAAACATTACCAGAAAAATACCTTAATTATTTATATTTTATTCTGGTCATAATAAAATTAACATACTTATACTTTACCACATATCAACATCCACATAACAACACCAATCATCAAATAATTCACCAAAAATCACATAATAATCACATAATAATTATTCATCGATATAATAATTACACGCTATGTCCCGGATATTACATCCTCCCCCTTAAAATGATTCTGTCCTCAGAATCACTCTAAGGATCAGATAATCATACATTCAAGTATCTCACTTCCATTTCCTTAGGTTGATTCTTTAACCTTACATCTTTTCATTAACTTTTACTCGCAACATCACTCATTACTTAACAGCCTTTTGCTGACATCATATTCTATTAGTTGCTCATATAACTCAAATCAACTCTCCATTTTATATATAATGGAGCTAAATTACTCTTCCTGAATATACACATATAAATAACTTATGAATCTGTTAAACGTGTGGCAGTGAAGCCAACTTACTTACACTTATGCTGACTATTTTACTGTCTCAAAAGGACTAGCATAACGCATACTAATTATCTTTTCTTACTAATTCTAGTTATTCGTGCTCATGAATGTTTGCAATAGTTACTGGTTGTTGAACCTCATTCCCACATGTTCCTTTGTTCAATTAACCTAGTTGTAATCGCTTCCAATCGCATTCGAGGCTCCTTAATCGTTCCTTTAATCTCCTTGTCCATTTGCGAATGATATACTAAAACCATGGCATATTCGATTTCTAACATTCTCGAAATTACTTTCGAATTAAGAATCAATGAGAAAGCTTGACTGGATATGATTTCCGCACAAACTTATCACCATATCTTAATTTCCTTGAATCACAGTTGAGTATATTTGCCGATCGAACATCTCTTACTACTTAGAAGATAATTTACTAATCTGGAGGCATCACCCGCATATTCTAACCTATATTATCATTTACTTTGGTTTTAGGGAGTTCCCATACGAAACTGGCTGCAATGCTCTCCTTGACGTTTAGTCACATATAACACTTATTCTTTCTGTATGCCATATTATCAGAAAGTCCTCTTTGACATCTATGTCTCGTATCATATTCTTGGAATAAATTGAATCCCTTGAGTTAGCGACGTTGAGCCAAATTCCTATCTTTTAGTTCTTCTTTATTTAATGCTCATTCATCTAAGAGTGGTATGTACTATTCTGGTTCAACATAATTCATCGTATTCAGAATACTCCGGTCAAATCTCAAATTAAACAATATTGATAATTTATAATCAGTTTCTGGATCTGATGACGTACCACTATTTCTTCAGGCAGCAACTAACCCACTTATTGGACAAACTGCTTACTAATAAAAGAGCAAGATTGAGTTGGGATAACCTATCAATGAATTTAACCTATCCTCACCTTTGGTTCTCAGATGATTTCACTACGACATCTCTTTGAAAAATATATCTATCTTTATTTTTGTAAATCAACGGTTATAATAATCCATCTAGCCTTTGATGCTCCGTCCTAATTCTTGGGTAGGTATGACATATACTTACATGTTTCTCCCATTTTCTCTTCACGTCTGGTCAATAAATATTTTCTTTTAGCCCATGGTACTTGATCGTATTCCTGGAATGCATTCCATGTCTCAATTAATTGTTTTTTCAAACTCTTCACTTTACTCTAGTCCCACATAATACCCACATCTTACCTATATCCTGACATCTTAAAAAGTTTCTTCATCACCCTTTTGATTCCACTTCCTTTCCCATCTCCGTTCTTCATTCTCATAGCTCCTTCGAAACCGAACTCTTGACATTAATACTCATTTTGCTGTCTTATCAAATTAGATATTATATGAACTTTGATGCTCACAACATCCCATTCTGAAGTAAACATCAATCATCTATATTAATACCACTTTCGATATTTAACAATAACCTAAGTATCAACATCAATCGGAAACTGAATTAAAACTGTATCTCACACTTTATCCAAAACAGAAATACTTGACAAATCATTATTGTATGATTATCAAAACAATTTAGAAACAAGACGTCCTTTGATAAAACTTTGTTGTAGATGATAAAATCTCCTTAACTGTCTAATAAAATCCATATTGGTGTGATTATTAATCTCTTCTTTATTCCACCCCCCTTCTTCCTTTTTTTCCTTCTTTTTTCTTCATCATCAATCTTTAATTCTTGAAAACATTTTTCTCACTTGTCCATATAAATAACTTTTTATTTCTTTTGTCTATTACAAAGGCATATTCATCCAAGTAAAGCCTCAAGCACTTGCAGCAACTTCTGAGTTCTACTGGTGTCCATACATTCTCCAAATTCCTCATCGTTTTGATTTCGGATTTGAAAGTCACATCAAAATTTGACTTAATCTAATTGGAATCGATTTCCATCTAACGGGCCATTAATTGGTAACATTAACCAATTAACTCACTTAATTGATCAATTACACCAAGTGATGACTAGCTAAATGAAATTAAAGACCAATTATATATAGTCGGATTGACTGTAACTATCTCTTTCAAGAACCGAGATCACAATTATTTGGAGTATCAACATAAATATCGGTAACACACGGGAGTATACTTTCCATTTTTAAGAGTAGGGTATTTCCCAAAAAATTTGGGCAACATCTCCTTTATATCATTGACTACCAGTCGGGCTCAAGCCGACACCAACAATCAATCAAATAACCAACAATCAACCCTCAAATATACCAGTCCACTTCCACTTTCTAAACTCACCATTTTACCACATCATGTAATATTAATCAGTACAACCCATGTCTCTAGTTCAACTTAAGATTATAGCGAACAATTCTTATTGTACCATACTTTTTTCTCAAATTTTCTAATTATAACAGAATATCACTACTGAGTACAATTACAAATTATTCTAAAATTCTTCTAGTTCATGTTTCAATTCAATCTCTCTCATCAACAATTCATCTATCCTTGACAATATACACTTGTTCTTATTAACTAACTTGTTCAACTTTTGATAACCAACACCTGGTCTCAACCAACACTCTTATAATCTTGTGAAAGAATTCCTTTGGTCTTAAAACATCTTTTTATAAAAATTATTGCAGTCAAACTGTTAGATATATTTGAGATGTCATGTCTAATATGATTTGTGTTTAGTTTTCAGAACTTAAAAACAGGACAAATCAGGACTTACTGGAATCAGGACTTACTGGAAGTCAGAACTTAAGGTCATATCAGAACTTAAGTGCGTGAAGACTTTCATATAAGGAAGGAAACTGATTTACAGTAGAAGATCGAGACTAAAGCAAAAGAAGATATGCATGGAAAGAGTTAGAAGACTGGAAGGCTTGTAGAAGATATCTGATTGATATATTTTAGGAGAGAGAATTATATTCCATATCAATTAGAAGTTATCTTGTAACGGTGTACTATATAAACACAGACTTAGGGTTTAGACTATATGTGTTATCATTATCGAGAATATTATACATTGTAACCTAGCAGCTCTTAGTGATATTTGCTCATCACTGAGAGAGAACAACAGTTCTTATTGTAACAGAGTTTATTCAATATACTTGATCTTTGTTACATACTTGTGTTAAATCGATTTGATTGTATAAACACTGTATTCAACCCCCTTCAAAAGTGTTGTGTGACCTAACAATTGGTATCAGAGCACATCTGTTAACACACATACAGTAAAGATCCAAACAATCATGTCTGAAGAAGCACAAACTCCAACCAAGCCCACCAAAACTGAAAAAACTTAAAAGACTCAAACCCACAGTCGATATGAGACTATTAGAGTTCCCATACTGAGACCTTCTAGGTATCCCATATAGAAAGTGAAGATGGCTATGTTTCTGGAAGCTACAGATCCAGAATACCTTGACAGGATTAATGAAGGACCACATAAGCCAACCAAGCTCTCTGTTGTAGTTGCTGATCAACCAACAAAGACCATACCAAAGGAGAAAGGTGAGTATACAGCTGAAGACATCTCATCTATTGCCAAGGATGCAAGGGTAAGGCATTTGCTACATAGTGCCATTGATAATGTCATGTCAAATAGGGGAATTCATTGCAAAACTGCAAAGGAGATATGGGATGCTTTAGAGACAAGATGTCAGGGAACTGATGAAATCAAGAAGAACAGGAGGACTATACTCACTCAAGAGTATGAGCACTTTGACTCAAAAGCTGATGAGTCTTTAGCTGACTTATATGACAGGTTTGTCAAACTTTTGAATGATCTATCACTGGTGGACAAGGAATCTGATCTTGAAGATTCAAATCTTAAATTACTTTTAGCTCTTCCTAAAAATTGGGATTTGAAGTCTACTACCATAAGAGACAATTATGACCTTATTGAAACCACTCTTGATGAAATTTATGGTATGCTCAAGATTTATGAACTTGAGATGGATCAAAGGAGCAAGAGGCATGGAAGGAAGTCAAGGACAGTTGCTCTTAAAGCTGAGGAGGAATCTCCTAAAGTTTTTGCCTCAAAAAGGGGCAAAGGAAAGGCTCTCATCATAAAGTCTGATTCAGAGTCATCTTATTCTGATGATGATGATTCAGAAACTGAAAATTTACCTGAAATAGATGTTGATGAAGAGATGATGAAATTGTGTGCTCTTATGGTAAAGGGTATCACAAAGATAGCCTACAGGAAATTCAGAAAAGGCAAGAAGTTTTCCAGGAAAAGTGGAAGTTCTGATAAGAAAGGTTTCAGAAAGTCTGAAGGCAAAGGAGGAAAGTCTGACAGAGGAGACATCTCAAATGTCAAATGCTACAACTATGGTGAAAGAGGCCACATATCTTCTGACTGCAAGAAAGGAAAAAAGTGACAAAGGGAAGGCACTTGTCACAAAGAAGAAAAGCTGGACAAACACTTCAGATTTTGAATATGAGGTGAACTATGCGTTGATGGCAAATGCTGATAGCAGTCCTGAAACTGCTGAATTGAAGGTACCTCAAACAACTTATGTCTTCCATACTGATGATATTACTGAGTTGGGATTATATCTTAAAACCATGTTCATTAGTTATAGAGATCAGACTTTAATATGTGAAAGATTAACATCTGAAAATCTTGCTTATAAAAAGAGAAATGATTATTTAGAAAAGGAGTTAGTTTTTCTTCATCAAACTAAGAAAGAAAAAGATGATGCTTTATATGTTAGAGATGAAGTGTTAAAATTGCATGAATCTCTAAAAGCTGACTTAGAAAAGGAAAGAGAGATTATCAGAACTTGGACTAACTCTGGCAGAACAACTCAGCATTTATTAAGTAGTGGAAACTGGAAAGAGGGCTTAGGTTATGGAGATGATAAAAGTGAAAAAGGAACTGAACAAATTAAGCCAATTATTTTTAAATAGACTGCTAAGCCAAAGGTAAATCCTTTTAAGTTTGTAGCAAATACTGTAAAGTCTGATTCTGAAAAGATGAAAGAGTCTGTGACAGAAGTTAAGGATAAGTCAACTTCTAACAAATTAAAACAAGATAAACCAGCTGAAGTCAACATAGGCTTAATGATAAAGAAGCAGCTTAAGTATAAGCTGAAAGAGATTAGGAATGTCAACAAGGTAAAGGAAGCTAGGAAAAATAGGAATAGAAAGGAACGTGTGAACAAAAGCAATAATTATATGCCTGTTCCTAATGCTCCTAGAAAGAAATGTTATAACTGTGGAAACTCTAACCATCTTGCTTCTTTTTGCAGGAAAAATAAAGATATAAACTCTTTACCTCCTAGATCAGGAGTTAAGAGTCAGTCTGTTAGGTTTAAGCCACAAAATCCTTGTTTTCATTGTGGTAGTTTATGGCATTCCATTAATACTTGTAAGGAATAACATAGTTTGTACTATGATTATTATCAAATAAAACCTTTTTTGAATAAAGTTACTTTAATTCCTTATAGTGTAAAGTCTGATGCAAAGCCTGATATAAATTCTGATAAACAGCATGTTAGCATAAACTCTGAAACTAAATCCGCTGCAAATGCTAACAAACTTAAAATGGCCAAAGGATCCAAGCAAGTCCGGGTCCTTAAAACTAACCATTAGTGGTCTTTGTGATTGCAGGGCAATAGGAAATATATCATAGTGCTGGACAGTGTATGTTCAGGATATATGACTGGAAATAAAGCCCTGCTATCAAACTTTGTGGAGAAAGCTGGCCCATGATTTTCTTATGGAGATGGAAACATAGGGAAAACTCTGGGATATGGCAATACCAATCTTGGAAATATCATCATTGAAATAGTAGCTCTGGTCTTAGGACTTAAACATAATCTGCTAAGTGTGAGTCAAATCTATGACAGAGGTTATCATGTGGATTTTTTTGAAGAACACTGTGAAGTTGTAAGCAATTCTACAGGCAAAGTGTTTCTGAAAGGTTACAGGCATGGTAACATTTATGAAGCCAGACTTTCAACAAGTTCTGATGGTTCTACAATCTGTCTGTTGAGTAGAGCATCAATTGAAGAAAGCTGGAATTGGCACAAATGACTCTCTCATTTAAACTTCAACAACATAAATGAGCTTGTAAAGAAAGATCTTGTGAGAGGACTGCCAATATCAATATTTACTCCTGATGGCCTTTGTGATTCATGTCAAAAGGCAAAACAAAGAAAATCTTCTTTCAAGAGCAAAACTGAATGTTCAATTCTTGAGCCTTATCACATATTGCATCTTAATTTATTTGGTCCAGTCAATGTCATGTCTATTGCAAAGAAGAAATATGCTATGGTTATAGTGGATGAGTTCACAAGGTACACTTGGGTGTATTTCATGCACAAGAAGAATGAAACTGCATCTACTCTAACTGATCATGTCAGACAGCTGGATAAGTTGGTCAAAGATTCTGTTAAAATTATAAGAAGTGATAATGGCACTGAGTTCAAACAGGAATTTTCTGCACCTAGAATTCCACAGCAAAATCGAGTTGTAGAAAGAAAGAACAGGACTCTCATTGAAGCTGCACGAACAATGCTTGATGAAGCAAAGTTACCAACCTACTTTTTGGCTGAAGCTGTGTAGACTGCTTGTTTTACACAGAATGCTACACTCATAAACAAGCATGGAAAAACACCATATGAGATGGTGAAGAAAAATAAGTCAAATCTGAAATACTTTCATGTATTTGGTTATAAGTGTTTTGTTCTTAAGACTAATCCTGAACAGCTGTCAAAATTTGATTTAAAAGCTGATGAAGGAATTTTTGTTGGATATCCACTTTCCACAAAAGCCTTCAGAGTCTACAATTTAAGAACAAGGGTTGTCATGGAATCTATCAATGTATCTTTTGATGATAAGAAGATTACTGGACTTGAAGATTTCAATGATCATGATCAGCTGAGATTTGAAAATGAAGATTTAAACTCTGATTCTGTAAATTCTGATGACTTAAACTCTGATCCTGTAAGTTCTGACGGGTTAACTTCTGATGTCATTGAAACTGTGGTAACAACTCCAAAGGAAAATGCACCTGTCCAGGGAAGCAAGCTAAAGATCCTACCACAACTCAAGACTCTTAAGAAGAATCAGAACCGGTCACTGGCTCTTCAAGTTCTGATTCATCAAGTTCTGATGAGCCAAATTCTGATAATTCTGGAAACTCTGATTCTTCAAATTCTGAAGAATCTAACTCAAATTCTGAAATCTCAGAGAGCACAACTGCAGGGGGAGCATCAGAAAATGCTGATGGAGACAGCATGGATCATGGGGGAGGATCCAGTTCTAGAAATCAACTTCCATCTGCAAGGAAGTGGACCAAATCACATACACCTGACTTAATCATTGGAGATCATGAAGCAGGTGTCAGAACTAGAACTGCAACATCAAATGAATGTCACTATCATTCTTTTCTATCTCAGACTAAACCAAAGAAAGTGGAAGAAGTTTTTCAAAATACTGATTGGGTGCAAGCAATGCAGGAAGAGTTAAATGAATTTGAAAGAAATAAAGTCTGGACCCTAGTGCCAAGACCAAAGAACAGATCAGTTGTTGGCACAAAGTGGGTGTTTAGAAACAAAATTGACAGTGTTGGCATAAATACAAGGAATAAAGCAAGGCCGGTTGCTAAAGGCTACTCTCAACAGGAGGGTATTAATTATGATGAAACATTTGCACCAGTTAGATTGGAAGCCATAAGAATCTTTTTGGCTTATGTTGCTCACAAAAAGTTTAAAGTCTTTCAAATGGATGTGAAAAGTGTTTTTCTCAATGGAGAATTGGAAGAAGAGGTATATGTTAAACAACCTCCAGGATTTGAAGATCCAAAATTTCTAAATCATGTCTACAGATTATATAAAGCACTTTATGGCCTTAAGCAAGCTCCAAGAGCATGGTATGAGACTTTAGCTCAATTCCTTCTAGAAAGTGGATTTCACAGAGGTACAATTGATAAAACACTGTTCTACCTCAACCATAGAAAGGACTTACTTTTGGTATAAATATATGTTGATGATATCATATTTGGTTCTACAAATGCCAAGCTTTGTGAAAGATTTGCAAAGCTAATGTAGTCAAGATATCAAATGAGTATGATAGGAGAACTTAGCTATTTTCTGGGACTTCAAGTCAAGCAAAATGAAGAAGGTACTTTTATCTGTCAATCCAAGTACACTAGAAATTTACCCAAGAAATTTGGAATGCAAGACAGTTCAACTGCATCCACTCCCATGGCCACTTCAACCAAGTTAGATAAAGATGCTAGTTCATCAGTAGATATTACTAACTACAGAGGTATGATTGGCTCTTTACTCTATTTAACTACAAGTAGACCTGATATCATGTATGCTACCTGTCTTTGTGCAAGATTTCAGGCTGATCCAAGAGAACCTCATCTAATAGCTGTGAAAAGAATTTTCAAGTACCTCAAGGGTACAGCTGATCTAGTATTGTGGTATCCTAGAGAATCAGATTTTAACCTAATAGGTTACTCAGATGGAGATTTTGCAGAATACAAAATAGACAGGAAAATCACAAGTGGAAGCTGCCAATTTCTTGGAGGCAGATTAGTTTCTTGGTTTAGCAAGAAACATAAATCAATTTCCACATCAACTACAAAAGCAGAATATATTGATGCAGGAAGCTGTTGTGCACAGATTCTTTGGATGAAGAATCAGTTACTGGATTATGGGTTAGAATTTTCTAAAATACCTATTTACTGTGATAATCAAAGTGCTATTGCAATGACAGGTAATCCAGTTCAACACTCAATGACAAAGCACATCAGCATTAGCTACCATTTCATAAGGGTACATATGATGGAAGGTACAGTGGAATTGCATTTTGTTCAAACAGATCAACAACTAGCAGATATCTTCACAAAACCACTATGTGAAGCTACTTTTACAAGACTGGTAAATGAACTTTGAATGGTTTCAGGTTCTTTCTCTAAATATGCTTAGTTTTGTTCTCATGCATCAGACTTTATGATCAATGTTTACAGATTATCTTATCATCATGTAATATGTGCTTAAATTGAAATACATTAATTGCTGATTGTTATCTGATGTTGATCTATATACTCTGATAGTGATTTGAATGTTCTGTGACTATTCAATCTAATGAAGATTATTGTGCTAGATGCTGACCTAGTAGTCTTTAACATACTAGAAATCCCATGTGTGAATTAGTTGTTTATGTGGAAATTCATTAACATAAGCAAATTCTGATTTTGAGCTTAGTCAAATTTACTTTGTGTATCTTATTACTAAGTCAAAAACTAGATTCTTGCTTCTTATCTGTCAAATTCTGATGTCAGTAAATCTTAAGGATAACCTAAATGCTGATAAGCCTTACTTATCTGAAGAAAAGAAAAGAGAAGAAAATTAAAGTCAGGTACTCCTTTGAGATCTAGAGTAAATATGTGGAAGGGAAGACCCAAGTGCATTGCTGGTATTAAGTAATATGCATTAGAAAAGCAAATAAACTTTTCTCAGTGACTTTTCACATTCTCTGATTACTGGAGAAATACTCTGATAATAGCATAAATTCTGATAGCAGTTGTGACTCAATTAAATTGAGAAGCCACTGTGAAAAAGAATTCTAAAAGATGCATAAAATGAGCACAAACAGTTGAGGTGGACTCATGCACAAATTTATCCTATAGTAGACTTCATTATTAATAACAGATTTTAAGCACTTTTCTTAGTTATGCCTTATTTCTAAGATGTACTGAAGTTTATCAGAATTTAATCTTTATATGATATTTTGCTAATACACATACTATCACTCCATATGAATGATGAAAATTACTGTGGTGATCAAGTTGTTTCAGATAAACAGTTAAGTGTCATATGCATATATTCTGAGGACAAGTTCTGATGGAAGTTCTGATGATTAAACTCTGAAGAAACAAGTCAGTATTTGTATGAAGAATCACAGAAACAGACATTCACTTTTTGAGTACAGAAGCCATGTTCTGATGACTGTTAAAATCTGATAATAGTCAAGTTCTGATATTAAATCCTGTTGGAAACTCTGATGCTTACGTGGAATTATTCTTTACTTGACTTATTTGTGGTAAATACTGAAACGGTCATATTTAATTTGAATATAATTAGGCAAGATAAAAACAATCATAATCATTTGGGTTAGTGGTAAACGTGTTTGTCTTGAAAAACTGCATGTGCACAGTAATTATTACTTATTTCCCTTGCCCATTAACTCCTGCTTTAACTATTGACTGTTCACATATTGCCTAAATCATTACACATCGGTCTAGGGAGACGCTCATTAAGTTAACTCTACACTTAATCATTAATCAGTCATTTAGTCCCTTGATATTCCATTAGCTATTTAACCGACATTTCATCTCAGACATATCATCTTCTATTCTCACACAAAATCATCTTCTCTCTTTTAATTCTCACTATTTTCCTCCTTCATAAATATGTGTTAGTCCCTTAACAATATGGTAAGAATTACAGAAGGGGGGTTGAATGGAATTCTTAAACCTTTTTCTTAAAATAAAAATGTTCAAACTCGAATACAAATATAAGTGTTTTGATTAGCACAATGCGGAATAAAAACTTAAGTGAATCAAAACATAAGTAATTAAAAACAAGAGTTTTTAAAAACTTTCTGGTGGATTTAAACAATTCCACCAGAGATATATATTATATCGAGAGAACTCTGTGTGCAAGAATGCTCACAGCTGCTTACAAATTTGAACTACTGAGAATACAAAGAAATGCTAATAATTCTGCTTACAAATGTTTCTCACTTTTGGTATCTCAGATCTTAGTTTCTATTTGCTACTTCTTGGTTTATATAATACCAAGATTACAAAGTCAAAAGATAGAATCATTATAAAAACTATCAGTTCTAATGCTTTGTTACTTTGTTCTCTATTACCCAGTTAATAGGCTTCCTCATTCCATTTGCATACATCTCGACGCATGTGACCAGTTGTCAATGTTAACTGATGTTTGAATTCTTTGTCCATTGGGTACATGATCATCCGTCGACTTTATGATCATCCGTTGATGGCTTCATTGATCATCCGTCGACTGCTATATAAAACATCCGTTGATAGCCATTTAATCATCCATCGATGGCTTTGTTAATCGTCCATCGGTAGCTATTTTGGCACTTGACTTCATTTCACTTATGCAGAATTACAAGACATCATTTATGTACAATTAATCAACCTATTCTGCATATCTAGTTAAAGTCAACATGACTTATATGCTACTACAGAATCTATACAAAGGTGTATGCATAAATGTTCTACAGACTTATTCTTACATAAGCTACTCACTCGATTGATAATAAGTCATCATCCGTCGAGACTATAATGAGTTATCCGTCGGGACTATAATTCTTATCCGTCGAGTGCTACATTATTTCACTAAGTAAAATCTACTTAGGTGTTTTGTTATATCTTTATTAAGTACACAACATATGCACAACAATCTCCCCCAATTTATGTCTACTGGAATTGTAGCCATAAATTAAGAGATACTTGATGATAACAAAACACCCTAAACATACATCTTTAAAAGAAAGTAGATAATACTGAAAAGTGCTTCAAATAATCAAAATGTACAAAGTTTGGCTCACAGTCATTTCAAGATGCTCCTCTAGCCTGAGCAGATTTTTCTAGTTTCTTGAAGGTCTGGATCTTCTTCCAAGCTTCCTGTTGTTTTCATCAATCTGATTTTGGAGCTGCCTGTGGAATTCCAATTCATCATATTATGAGAGATTTAGCTTTTCTTGCATTTCCAAGAGAGTCTCATTGCTGGAGATGCTCAGTTGGTCTTCTAATATGAAGAATCTTCTCACACCTTTGTCATCCATGAATTCCATCAGCCAATAGGGCCTTAGATGCACTCTTCTCCCTATGTATGGGATGATTAGAGTCTTTGGGAGTGCATCTTTAGCTCTAACACTCCTTAGTTCTTCAATCTTCTTCAGTACTAGTCTTCTTGCAATGACATTGAACCCAAAGTTCTTCTTGAAGGATGCATAAACTTTAATCAGTACAGCTTGGCTCTCTTGAAGAATCCCATGAAGTGGCCACAAAATCTCCTTTCCTCCTTTGTACTTGAACACTAACCTTTCAGGTAGGTTTCTGTATGCATCAATTCCCCTCACTTCATCTAGTCCATCCAGATAGAGGTTTAGATCAGAAAATTCTTTAATGTCACACAAGTACAAGTAGTCTCCCTTGTTGACTTTGGGCTGAGCTTTGACTACAGATTTGGATTTGAGAGGAGACAGCTTCACTTTCTTGACTGCCCTTGACTTTGTCCTTTTGACTTGCTAAGGATTGGTAGACTGAAGTCAGGAATTGGTATGTTATCCCATTCTATTGGCTCATCCTTGGGCACAATAGGTTCACCATGAATATTCATGTAGGGATCCACCACCCTTATATCTTCAAATACCACAGAGGGCTTTGATGCTTGAGTTGTAGCTGGTATGGGTTCCTTAGGAAATTGATCTCCCAATTCCTTGTCAACAATATCCAGTTTCCTTTTTGTTCTTTTAGCCAATTCTTTCTTCCTTGGAGATTTCTTCTGTTCTTCAACTTGCTTCCTTGATTCAATAGCTTCAGATGGCTGAGAGAGAATTTGTTGGGATGAACTCACAGCCTGTAGCTTGGCTAAGATAGCAATCTGCTCTTTCTTTTGTTTAGCCTTCTTTGCATTTAGAATAGATTGCTTCTTTTCCTGCTTCAATCTGGCTTTTTCTTCTCTCTTTGCTTGAGAAAATTGAGGATGTCCAGCTACCACACAAATTTCCTTCACATTTCTGAATATCCTAGCAATCCTCTTTTTAGAAGCTGAATCAGTTGGATCTTTGTAGAAAACAATTGATCTTGAAAGAAGCTTCTTCTCAACAGGCTTGGGTGTCTCATACACAGTATCCAAGGGGTTCTTCAAGGATGATTTTGAATAGTTTACCCTTGGTTTAAGAATCATTTCATCCTTTGGAGACTTGATGCATGAAGATTGTCCTCTTTCCAGATAATTCATGCTCATCTCATTCACACTGATTTGCTTGACTTGAGAGTGATGGATGGCTGACTTAACTAGCTCCTTGACAAGTTGGAACTTCTTCTGTATCTCCTTATCAATCTTCTCCCAGTTGATCAAACTCAACTTTTCTTTCTCAGCAACTTTTAAGTTTGCTGCTGCTACTGCCTGAATCAGATCTATACCATCTGCAACTGGTGGCTTTGAGACAGTATGTCACACCCCCAACTTAAATAGCGAAATAAATATAGCTATTACATCATTTTAAAGAGTATTACACAACCAAAATCCAAGATCTTACAGTTTAGGGTTTGAAACAGCCCAACACTACCAACTATTACATCTGATTACAAATACCGAGTCCTCACACAACTATTATTACTTATTCTACCTGAGCTCGAACATAAGCGTCAGCATCACAGGTCTTACGGGCAGTCTGCTTGAATCTAACCATGGCTGCTAGCTGTAATATCAGGGTAAAGCAAGAAGTGAGCCAAAAGCTCAACAAGTGCTAACATTACAAGGCAAAGCATAAATCGAGATATACCTTTAGGAATGACAATGGAATAACATAATCAATGATAATCGAGAGATAAAACTTATGTGAGTTGGCATCATTTTGCTTGCATCAAAACAAATTAAAATCGTTCTTAATAAAAATCATTTTATGACGCTACGGATTACAGCCGGTGATCAGCCGCGAAGTAATCCCGAACCTCGCTGGGTTCTAAAACATTATTGGGAATCCCTAGGCAACTTTTAAGCCTAATATAAGTGTGGAAAGGACTCGCGTCTCAGTCCAGATCCACCATTCAAGAAAACATTTGTCCCCCTTTGGGACTGAAAAATCCACATTTCAATCATTTTAAAAACTGATGCCGATTTATGACAAAATCTCTTTCGACTGTAATCATTTTTATCAAGGGATTATAGATCAACTTGAAACACTGGAAATATGACACTAAATCTCAGGGCCATGATCCACTAGACTTTACTATATTAGGGTAATTGAGAGGTTTCCATAAACAAGAACTTTGACAAGGAAATTGAGCAAGGCTATTGGATAATATGAAAGAGTAATGCCAAACTAGGCTTAAAGCAATGGTCGTAGACAAGGTATAGGTATTAGAACATCAAGAAGATAAGCATCACTGGTTCCAATAGGATAGAGGGGTTAAAATATAAAGAAAGTGATCATCAGCTCAAGATATAACAGGGTATCAAGCTTTTAGGGTAAGGATAGGATTATCAAACAATCATGAATGAATTTAAGAAATGATTGGCTTTTAGGTATCAAGATAAAGTTTCTATCGAGGTTATTTCAAGAGTTGAATCAAAGCATCAGGGTGCAATATCAAGATTTCTCAGGGATCAATAGCATGATAATCAAAAGGATCAATAAGGTATTATAACAAATCTCTATTTTATCATGGCATTAAACTATCATGAAAGACTTTTGAACTACTTGCAATACGTACTCGAGGGTTCATGGCATCTCTATGTAACTCAAAGATAAACAAAAGATACGCTTGATTTAAATATATCAAAATGACTCAGGATAATTGCATCGATATATATATGAACTGTTTACAGTAAATACGAAGGTCAAGTTGAATCACTTGCCTTGAGATAGACTGGTCTGGTCTGACTGGTAGGAGCAACAACTGGAGCTTCACTCGACTTTTATGGCAAGTTTTCCCTCGTCTCGAGATCCTACATAAATAATAATAATCCTCATTATAATATATTCTTACCATCTTAACCTATTTACAACCCGAAATTAAACATGGATGGCACTTAGGCCTATACACACTTAATTCATATCCAACATTTATATTTTCAAATGTACACACGTAGCCACATAGTCACATATCGTATATTAATACCAAATAACATCATATACACCATAATGCCACACTAGGCTTGGATGATCTCGACTCACCACTTAAGTTACTTGGTCGCTAACTAAACGAAGTCTTCGAATTTGGGCTTCCTAACTCAATGTGCCTTTCCTAAATTATCCAAAACCTATTGACCCTCACTTGTGCCTTTTGTTCTACTGACCTTATACTATCTTACAACTATGGTGGTCGACCTTATACTCACTTCTAAATGTCCTAAAACTATGTGATAAGTGAAAGTGCTCACTGGTGCAAATTTCAGAATGGTAACTAAGGTTTCTTGAGTGCATTAGACACTCTTAAACTACAAGTTTTTCTTCAAAATTTTTACACAAGACTCTCCTGACCTAAGGGCATCTCACAAGCTTGATGTGGCTCAAAGGCCTGGCTTGGGCCTTCTTGGGCCTAAGCTAAAAGTCCAAGGTTCCCCTGTTTTTCTGGGCAGAAAATGCCCTGACTTGAATTAACTTGTGACACATGGTTCTAGCTCATATCCTATGAACTATGGTTGGAAAAACTTCTCTGACATACCCTCTAACTAAGGCCCAATTGGGCCTAATGAGGGCCTACCCATGACATGGCCAAATCTCCCTATATCCAAGTTGCAACAAAACTGTCCCCTGCTGGACAGATTTTGTTATTCTACTTGTGCACCTAACCAAATGACATGCAAACCTCCAACCAACTCCTAAAACCTATTATATACTCCCCCTACTAACTTCTGGTGGCTTGGGCCTCAAAGTGCACATCAATGACATGGTCAAAACTCACTCTAAACCTCAGGGTACTAAACTGATTTTTCTGCAGAAACTATAACTCTCATTTTCCAAGGTTTTGACTTGACAAACCCAATTATCAACAACTAAATACTTAAACCAAGACCTATACTTGGTGTTCTACTGAACTAACTCTTTTTTTTTTCTCAAAATACCCTTGGTGAGATCATCCTTACCTATGGTGCAACTATGGCAAAATAAAAGAGACTACTCTTTACAAATCGCAAACCTTTATGCTTTTGAAACAACATGATATATATTTTTATAAAAGATAACCACAAATTATTACCATGCAACAAGAAGCATAAATCCATATTATCACATTATTCCTACTGAAATTAAGGCTCACTAACAAAATCTTTTCCAAATGATCAAAATCTTACAACAAACTAAGAGAATTCCACATGCATGCATGCCTTCGGGCTTTTCAACCCAAAACAACCCATTTTCTACATATATTCCATCTTAAAATTGACATGCAAGCCTAGCATAAGGTATACCTAGATGATCACTTAGCATGCAAGGAGTTTTATCAAATTATCACCACAAAATTTAAGTCATTATCATATAAACATGCAAAAATTGATCAAAACAACAAGAATGATTTCAAGGACCATTCATTCGGCTCCCATATGGTCATGGCCGAATGAAATGGATGGAAATGGCCATTAAATCATCAAGATTTTCCTTCTCATGACTTGGCACTTATCCATTCATTGTAGTCCTCTCAAAAACAACCTTAAATCCATAAGAATCAAGATTGTATTTGATTTTCACTAAAACCTTTACATGCAACTTTAAAACTTAAACTTTTTACTCAAAACTCTTTGGAATATAAATGATCATGATATAGGAAGTAATATTTACTTGTATGGGAGGTGGAAACTTGAATGTGGAATGAAGAAAAGGGGAGGGGGTAGGGCTTCGGCAAAAAGCCGAGAGGAAAGGTGGGAGGAGGGAGAGGAGAGGGAGAAAAAATGTAGAAATGGTGGAGTGATCATCATGATTGTTTGGTTTTTATTTGCCCACAAGTGAGTGGATGTGAGAAATTACAAAAGTAACCCTCTAGCCAAAGTTAGGCAAGTTTGCATGCAAGGTCAAGGAGGTAATTTGGCTAGCAAATTGTGAGTTAGTGGGGTGGTTATTGACTCTTTAGCCCTTTGGTTAAATAGAAGAGAATTTGCATGCAAGGTTATTCATGTAATTTGATAATTATTAAGCAACTAATTTCCAAAGATTTATTTTTATATAATAAAGTACAAGTTCAAAAATTATAAAATTTATACCATAAAATAACTTGGATTTTTAGAGACTTTATAAAATCATTTTCAAAATTTGTGTACAAAATGTCTTTTAAAAGAAAATTTTTCCAAAGCTTAGAATATTCCTTATAAATCAAAAATAAAGAAATTAAATAAATTCTTGCTTTGAAAAATCATATACTACCCAGAGCAAATTTAAAATGCAGAAATTTTCACTCACACAAACGTACAAGCATTGAATATATTTTTATTTAACTTAATATTATTCACAAATAATATTACATAAAATGCCGGTCGTAACATCCTCTCCCCCTTAAGGGATTCTGTCCCCAGAATCTAAGAGAACAGATGAGGATACCGGGAACGCATATCAGACTCTAACTCCCAAGTCGACTCTTCGACCTTAGGGTTCCTCCAAAGTACTTTCACTAACTTTACTGATTTATTTCTAAGACTCTTTACTTGCCAGTCGAGTACTTTAACCGGTTGCTCCACAAATGACAGGTCTGCCTGAATTTCTACAGGTTCATATTCTATCACATGGCTAGCGTCAGGATTGTACTTCTTAAGCAACGACACATGGATCACGTTATGCACATGCTGATACTGAGGTGGTAAGGCCAACTCGTAGGCCACCTTTCCTACTTGACTCAAAATCTCAAAAGGACCTACGTATCTAGGTGCTAACTTTCCTTTCTTGCCAAATCTTATCAACCCTTTCCTAGGTGACACTTTTAGCAACACAGCTTCGCCAATTTGGAATTGAACATCTTTACGCGCTGGATCCGCATACTTCCTCTGTCTATCTTGAGCAGCAAGTAACCTTTTCTGAATTAACTTGACTGAGTCATGCAACTGTTGTACCAATTCTGAGCCGAGAATTCTTCCTTCTCCTACTTCATCCCAACTTGTTGGTGATCTACATTTTCGCCCGTACAAAGCTTCATATGGTGGCATGCCGATACTGGAATGATAGCTGTTGTTATATGAAAATTCAATTAATGGCAGGTGGTCGTCCCAGCTTCCAGCAAAATCGATTGCACAACTGCGCAACATGTCTTCAATTGTTTGAATTGTTCTTTCACTCTGGCCATCAGTCTGCGGGTGATACGCCGTGCTCATATTCAACTTCGTGCCAAGACATTCCTGGAATTGCTTCCAGAATCTTGAGTTAAATCGGGGATCTCTGTCTGAAACTATTGATACAGGTACTCCATGCCTTAATACGATTTCGTGCACATACAGATGAACCAACTTGTCCAGTGACGACTTCTCATTTATTGGAAGGAAATGCGCCGACTTCGTAAGACGATCAATTATAACCCATATTGCGTCATGTCCGGACTTTGTTCGCGGTAGTCCTACTATAAAGTCCATAGCGATATTTTCCCATTTCCATTCTGGAATCTTCAGGGGCTGAATTAATCCGCTTGGTCGTTGATGTTCTGCCTTTACTTTCTGACAAGTATAGCACTTCGCAACCCATTCTGCCACGTCTCTTTTCATATTTGGCCACCAAAAGTTCTTCTTTAAGTCTTGATACATCTTGGTGCTTCCCGGGTGGATTGAAAATTTCGAATGGTGGGCTTCATGGAGGATCTCATTCTTTAATTCAGATACATGGGGAATCCATATTCTGGATGAAAACCTTAGTATTCCTTGCTCATCCCTTTTAGTATTAATCTCTTCTCCAGATAACTGATTTTTCTCTTTTTCCATTACTTCCTCTTGATACTTCTTTATCTTTTCCAGTAGTGTTGGCTGAAAGGTCATTGCATGACAAACTTCTTTGACTTTCCCATAAGCACAAAGTTCCAATTCAAATTTTCCGATTTCTTCAGATAACTCTTTTGATGTTATCATTGCATTCAATCTTTCCTTCCGACTCAGCGCATCGGCCACTACGTTCGCCTTTCCAGGATGGTAATTTATCGAACAGTCATAGTCCTTAATCAATTCCAGCCATCTCCTCTGCCTCATATTGAGCTCTTTCTGAGTAAAAATGTATTTTAAACTCTTGTGATCCGTGTAGATTTCACACTTTTCTCCATAGAGATAGTGTCTCCAAATCTTGAGTGCGAACACTATGGCGGCTAATTCCAAGTCATGCGTCGGATACTTTAACTCGTGTGGCTTCAACTGTCTTGACGCATATGCTATTACCTTACTGTGTTGCATCAACACACAACCCAAACCCTTATGTGAAGCGTCGCTGAATATTACAAAATTCCCTTGATCATCTGGAAGTACTAACACCGGAGCTGTTACCAACTTCTGTTTTAACTCTTGAAAGCTATTTTCACATTCTGCACTCCATTCAAACTTTTGATTCTTTCTGGTTAACTTAGTCAATGGTGTGGCGATTTTTGAGAAATCCTTGACGAATCTTCTATAGTATCCGGCCAATCCTAGAAAACTTCGCACTTCCGTAGGAGTCCTTGGCCTCTCCCAACTCATAACTGCATCAATCTTCGCCGGATCCACTTTAATTCCATCATTTCCAATAACATGCCCCAAAAATTGAACTTCCTTTAACCAAAACTCACATTTGGTAAACTTGGCATACAACTTCTCTTGTCGGAGTATCTCCAAGGCTATCCAGAGATGCTGCATATGTTCTTCTTCCGATTTAGAATAAATAAGGATGTCATCAATAAATACCACGACAAATTTATCCAAATACTTCTTAAATACTCGATTCATCAGATCCATGAATGCGGCCGGAGCGTTGGTCAAACCAAACGGCATTACTAGGAATTCATAATGCCCATATCTGGTCCTAAATGCGGTCTTGGGAATATCTTCTTCCTTGATCTTTAATTGATGGTATCCCGATCTCAAGTCAATCTTCGAAAAACATTTTGCTCCCTTTAACTGATCAAAAAGGTCATCTATCCTTGGTAGCGGGTAGCGGTTCTTGATCGTTACTTTATTCAACTCCCGGTAATCTATGCATAGACGCATACTCCCATCTTTCTTCTTCACAAAGAGAACAGGTGCTCCCCATGGCGATGTACTTGGTCGTATCACTCCCTTATCCAATAATTCTTGTAGCTGGCTCGCCAACTCTTTCATTTCTGCTGGTGCCATCCTATACGGAGCCTTTGAAACTGGTTCCGTGCCTGGAGCAAGGTTGATCTCGAACTCAATTTGTCGATCTGGTGGTAAGCCTGGTAGTTCGTCGGGAAACACATCGGGAAACTCATTAACTACAGGAATATCTTCCATGCTGAGGCTGCCTCTCTCTGAATCCACTACATATGCTAGGAACGACTCACAACCTTTTCTAAGTAACTTCTTAGCCTGAATAATTGTAAGAAATAGTCGCTCTTGCCTCTGTCCCTTAAATACTACCTTCTCTCCACTCTTCGTCTTTAAATACACTCTCTTGGTCTTACAATTTATCTGAGCGCTATTCTCTCCTAACCAATCCATTCCTAAAATTATATCAAACTCTCCCAGCTTGAAGAGTATCAAGTCGGCCGAGAACTTATATCCTGAAATATCAATCTCACATTTTGGACAAAATTGATTCACAGGAATCTTCTCTTGGTTCGCAATTACCACATTTACTACCTCACTCATAACCGTTTTATCACATTGGATCTTATCAACAAAAGATTCTGATATGAAAGATCTTGTGGCTCCCGAATCAATCAATACTTTGGCTTTGACATTATTGAGTAAAAGTGTACCTGCTATCACCTCAGAATTCTGAACAGCATCTTTCATCTTTAGGTCAAATGTCCTTGCTGTTGCTTGCGGGGCTGGTGCGGGTGGTGGAGGTAATGCCAATACCTCAGCTGGCACGCTTGCACTGGTACTTGCCACGTTCATCAGAGCTCTGACTGGTCCTGTTGCCTTACACTCCCTAGCCATGTGTCCAGTCTTCCCATATTTGTAGCACGTAACTCCTGGCTTCGGCATCTTGCACTCGTTTGCCAAATGTCCCTTCTGATTGCACCTATAACAGGTCATACTCAGCTTATTGCATACTCCGGGGTGCCTTCTTCCACAGTGCTTGCATTCTGGCCTCTGGAACCTGTTTTCTCCAACTTGCCCTTGGCTTGCCTGATTGTTCCCTTTTGATTCTTGCCTTTTGCCCAAATTTCCTTTCCTTTGAAAATTTCCGCCCTTCTGGAAACCAATCCTCTTTACATTCCGATCTTGCGAACTTCCAGCTTCAGACTTTTCTCCATAAAATGAAACCTTCCTCTTCTTGTTATCCCTCTCTTTCCTTGACTGCATCCCATTATTCTCAATTAGAGCAGCTTTCTGTACTACTCCCACATAAGTCTCAAGCTCAAACATAGCCACCCTATCTCTGATCCAAGGCTCCAACCCTTGCTGAAATTTCTTTGCTTTTTCCTCCTCAGTGCTGGTATACTTTGTCACAAACCTTGACAACTCAGTGAACTTCTTCTCATATTCCAGTACAGTCATGTTCCCTTGTTTTAACTCAAGAAATTTTAGCTCCATCTGATTCTGCATGTACTTAGGGTAATACTTGTCCAGAAATAACTTCTTAAATCTCTCCCAAGAAATCTGCTGAGTGACTTCCATAGCTTTTACTGATTCCCACCAATAAATGACTTCTCCCTTCAAGAAGTAAGTGGCATACAGCGTCTTCTGATCGTCCCCTAACTGTACCAACTCAAAAGCCCTTTCCATCTCCTTGATCCATGTGTTTGCTATCACTGGATCAGTGGTATCATGAAATACAGGTGGATTCACATTCTGAAAAGCCTTGAAAGTGACAATTTGTCTTGGTGGTACTGGTGGTTCAGGTGGTTGATATGGCTCACGGTTATCTTGGTTTTCAATTCGTTGTTGAAGAGTTAGTTGTTGTTGAGCTATAGCATTGGTTTGCTGTTGCAAGGTTTCCAGTAGTTGAAGAATGTTTGGGTCTGTGGTGAAGGTGGTTGTTGGATTCTTCTTTTTGGGAGGCATGATCCTGAAATAAGAGTTGTGTTATAACAAATATGAATGATAAAATGATTCGAGGGTATCGCATGGCATTCTTGTTTACATATGGGGTCAAGTTCCCAAATTAAGCAGATATGATGATAAAAACATAAAATAACAGTTGAGAGCAAATGGAACAATAGCACATTATTATTGAAATTTTAAAGGTCACAGTACATAGGATTGGGACATAGTCTGATTCTAGAAATAACAGGCTTATTTAAAGGAAAGACGGAAACAACTGGGGATTCCATAGAGTCTGATAGTACAACAACATGAAAGGTAAATGGAAAGAACTAAGGCTCCACTCCATCTGAACGGGGCTTGGTAGTCTTTTCCTCTCGAAGTGTCTTCACAATGCTCTGGAGCTCATCCGCCACCATCTGAATGACATACTGGCTGGTACGATCCCGGTGCGCTGGCATCTCCTCAAGCTTAGTGTTGACGTACTGAACCAAGGTCTCAAGTCTCGCAATCATCTGCTCCTTGGGCTTCCCTTCGTAGTTTCGGCTGTCCGGATACACGTTCTTCAGTCGGTCTATCAGTCGGTCGTACTTGCCCTGAAGCATGTCGAACTCGCGCCTCAACTCAGCATACACGGAGAAAGCAATAGTGTCGTCCGATCCAGAGGATGACGAGGAATGCGCCCTTTGCTGACAACCAATAAGAGGAGTATTAATAATAATTTACTTAACCTACTCTCTCGCATAATATCTATAACCTACACACAAATCCTATAACCTATTTGGGCTGTTCAGGGACTCTAAACCGTAGCTCTGATACCAAAACCTGTCACACCCCCAACTTAAATAGCGAAATAAATATAGCTATTACATCATTTTAAAGAGTATTACACAACCAAAATCCAAGATCTTACAGTTTAGGGTTTGAAACAGCCCAACACTACCAACTATTACATCTGATTACAAATACCGAGTCCTCACACAACTATTATTACTTATTCTACCTGAGCTCGAACATAAGCGTCAGCATCACAGGTCTTACGGGCAGTCTGCTTGAATCTAACCATGGCTGCTAGCTGTAATATCAGGGTAAAGCAAGAAGTGAGCCAAAAGCTCAACAAGTGCTAACATTACAAGGCAAAGCATAAATCGAGATATACCTTTAGGAATGACAATGGAATAACATAATCAATGATAATCGAGAGATAAAACTTATGTGAGTTGGCATCATTTTGCTTGCATCAAAACAAATTAAAATCGTTCTTAATAAAAATCATTTTATGACGCTACGGATTACAGCCGGTGATCAGCCGCGAAGTAATCCCGAACCTCGCTGGGTTCTAAAACATTATTGGGAATCCCTAGGCAACTTTTAAGCCTAATATAAGTGTGGAAAGGACTCGCGTCTCAGTCCAGATCCACCATTCAAGAAAACATTTGTCCCCCTTTGGGACTGAAAAATCCACATTTCAATCATTTTAAAAACTGATGCCGATTTATGACAAAATCTCTTTCGACTGTAATCATTTTTATCAAGGGATTATAGATCAACTTGAAACACTGGAAATATGACACTAAATCTCAGGGCCATGATCCACTAGACTTTACTATATTAGGGTAATTGAGAGGTTTCCATAAACAAGAACTTTGACAAGGAAATTGAGCAAGGCTATTGGATAATATGAAAGAGTAATGCCAAACTAGGCTTAAAGCAATGGTCGTAGACAAGGTATAGGTATTAGAACATCAAGAAGATAAGCATCACTGGTTCCAATAGGATAGAGGGGTTAAAATATAAAGAAAGTGATCATCAGCTCAAGATATAACAGGGTATCAAGCTTTTAGGGTAAGGATAGGATTATCAAACAATCATGAATGAATTTAAGAAATGATTGGCTTTTAGGTATCAAGATAAAGTTTCTATCGAGGTTATTTCAAGAGTTGAATCAAAGCATCAGGGTGCAATATCAAGATTTCTCAGGGATCAATAGCATGATAATCAAAAGGATCAATAAGGTATTATAACAAATCTCTATTTTATCATGGCATTAAACTATCATGAAAGACTTTTGAACTACTTGCAATACGTACTCGAGGGTTCATGGCATCTCTATGTAACTCAAAGATAAACAAAAGATACGCTTGATTTAAATATATCAAAATGACTCAGGATAATTGCATCGATATATATATGAACTGTTTACAGTAAATACGAAGGTCAAGTTGAATCACTTGCCTTGAGATAGACTGGTCTGGTCTGACTGGTAGGAGCAACAACTGGAGCTTCACTCGACTTTTATGGCAAGTTTTCCCTCGTCTCGAGATCCTACATAAATAATAATAATCCTCATTATAATATATTCTTACCATCTTAACCTATTTACAACCCGAAATTAAACATGGATGGCACTTAGGCCTATACACACTTAATTCATATCCAACATTTATATTTTCAAATGTACACACGTAGCCACATAGTCACATATCGTATATTAATACCAAATAACATCATATACACCATAATGCCACACTAGGCTTGGATGATCTCGACTCACCACTTAAGTTACTTGGTCGCTAACTAAACGAAGTCTTCGAATTTGGGCTTCCTAACTCAATGTGCCTTTCCTAAATTATCCAAAACCTATTGACCCTCACTTGTGCCTTTTGTTCTACTGACCTTATACTATCTTACAACTATGGTGGTCGACCTTATACTCACTTCTAAATGTCCTAAAACTATGTGATAAGTGAAAGTGCTCACTGGTGCAAATTTCAGAATGGTAACTAAGGTTTCTTGAGTGCATTAGACACTCTTAAACTACAAGTTTTTCTTCAAAATTTTTACACAAGACTCTCCTGACCTAAGGGCATCTCACAAGCTTGATGTGGCTCAAAGGCCTGGCTTGGGCCTTCTTGGGCCTAAGCTAAAAGTCCAAGGTTCCCCTGTTTTTCTGGGCAGAAAATGCCCTGACTTGAATTAACTTGTGACACATGGTTCTAGCTCATATCCTATGAACTATGGTTGGAAAAACTTCTCTGACATACCCTCTAACTAAGGCCCAATTGGGCCTAATGAGGGCCTACCCATGACATGGCCAAATCTCCCTATATCCAAGTTGCAACAAAACTGTCCCCTGCTGGACAGATTTTGTTATTCTACTTGTGCACCTAACCAAATGACATGCAAACCTCCAACCAACTCCTAAAACCTATTATATACTCCCCCTACTAACTTCTGGTGGCTTGGGCCTCAAAGTGCACATCAATGACATGGTCAAAACTCACTCTAAACCTCAGGGTACTAAACTGATTTTTCTGCAGAAACTATAACTCTCATTTTCCAAGGTTTTGACTTGACAAACCCAATTATCAACAACTAAATACTTAAACCAAGACCTATACTTGGTGTTCTACTGAACTAACTCTTTTTTTTTCTCAAAATACCCTTGGTGAGATCATCCTTACCTATGGTGCAACTATGGCAAAATAAAAGAGACTACTCTTTACAAATCGCAAACCTTTATGCTTTTGAAACAACATGATATATATTTTTATAAAAGATAACCACAAATTATTACCATGCAACAAGAAGCATAAATCCATATTATCACATTATTCCTACTGAAATTAAGGCTCACTAACAAAATCTTTTCCAAATGATCAAAATCTTACAACAAACTAAGAGAATTCCACATGCATGCATGCCTTCGGGCTTTTCAACCCAAAACAACCCATTTTCTACATATATTCCATCTTAAAATTGACATGCAAGCCTAGCATAAGGTATACCTAGATGATCACTTAGCATGCAAGGAGTTTTATCAAATTATCACCACAAAATTTAAGTCATTATCATATAAACATGCAAAAATTGATCAAAACAACAAGAATGATTTCAAGGACCATTCATTCGGCTCCCATATGGTCATGGCCGAATGAAATGGATGGAAATGGCCATTAAATCATCAAGATTTTCCTTCTCATGACTTGGCACTTATCCATTCATTGTAGTCCTCTCAAAAACAACCTTAAATCCATAAGAATCAAGATTGTATTTGATTTTCACTAAAACCTTTACATGCAACTTTAAAACTTAAACTTTTTACTCAAAACTCTTTGGAATATAAATGATCATGATATAGGAAGTAATATTTACTTGTATGGGAGGTGGAAACTTGAATGTGGAATGAAGAAAAGGGGAGGGGGTAGGGCTTCGGCAAAAAGCCGAGAGGAAAGGTGGGAGGAGGGAGAGGAGAGGGAGAAAAAATGTAGAAATGGTGGAGTGATCATCATGATTGTTTGGTTTTTATTTGCCCACAAGTGAGTGGATGTGAGAAATTACAAAAGTAACCCTCTAGCCAAAGTTAGGCAAGTTTGCATGCAAGGTCAAGGAGGTAATTTGGCTAGCAAATTGTGAGTTAGTGGGGTGGTTATTGACTCTTTAGCCCTTTGGTTAAATAGAAGAGAATTTGCATGCAAGGTTATTCATGTAATTTGATAATTATTAAGCAACTAATTTCCAAAGATTTATTTTTATATAATAAAGTACAAGTTCAAAAATTATAAAATTTATACCATAAAATAACTTGGATTTTTAGAGACTTTATAAAATCATTTTCAAAATTTGTGTACAAAATGTCTTTTAAAAGAAAATTTTTCCAAAGCTTAGAATATTCCTTATAAATCAAAAATAAAGAAATTAAATAAATTCTTGCTTTGAAAAATCATATACTACCCAGAGCAAATTTAAAATGCAGAAATTTTCACTCACACAAACGTACAAGCATTGAATATATTTTTATTTAACTTAATATTATTCACAAATAATATTACATAAAATGCCGGTCGTAACACAGTAATTGAAGGTACAATTACTTTGTTGATTTGTATTTGAAGTTTCTCCCCCTCACTTGGTCCTTTCTCCCCCTTTTTGTTATCATCAAGTTGAGGAGTCAGGCCTTGTGCTTTAGCTAGTTGCATGAGAAGGTTGGTTTGAGACTGTTGATTTTGAAGAATGGTGACCACATAGTTTTTAATACCTTGAACTCTGTTTTTCAATTTGGTCAGCCTCTTTTCAGCATCTGATTCTTTTCTCAGTCTCAGTAATAGATCCTGCATGGTACCATATGGCATGACTGAGTCCAGCTTCTCAGAATTGTAGGTCTTCAAGTCAGCTATATCCTTTTTGAGTTCATCCACACTCAGATTCTATCTTAACTGCTGTAGCTTCATGAGATGTAGAGAATCTAGGTGAGCTTGAAGAATAGCCTTGGTACCAGCATTTGAGCTCTTCTGAATGGCCTGTTGGATATACATGATTTGTTTGACCAATGAGACATTAAATTGGCCTGGTGTTGACTCCTTTATCAAGGCCCATTCAGGTAAATCTGGAATAGAACTTGGGCCTTCATCTCCC